>NW_006408570.1:460520-464388 GCF_000296735.1 Chrysochloris asiatica | reverse complement strand
GGAGCGATAAAGGCACGAAATACTGGCTTACAAGGTTTCAAGAGGGAGTATAGTTTAAGAGTGGGGTGGGGGTGGGGAAAGAGTCCCCATTGAATAGTTTTTAACTTGCCTAGTTGGGTCTGCTGAAAAGAGATAGGGATAAGATTCATATGATTCAATAGTGAGTAACTGTCATCATGACTAATTGTGACTGTCACAACTGTAAAGGTAGAAGTTTTGTAACAAAAACAAGGGAGTAGTTAATCTTACAGTCTAGAAACTGAGGACCATTAAGGGAAAAGAGCACAAGCAGAATGTGGGCCCTTATCCAGAGAAGCAGACACCAGAGATGAAGGCAGAGATGGGGTCATGGATAGGGGGAGCAGCTGACAACTTTAGATTCATGGGAAGAGAGGGACTAAGAGCTGGTGGCCAGGAGACAGACTTGCAGACTGTGCCATTTGGAGATGTAAATTATTATATATGCCTGAGTGTTTTGTTTTGTTTTAAAGCTAAAGTGAATAGTGATAAATACTGTTAACTGATGGTATATGGAGGGGATTATAATCATTGTAATAAAACAAGGTGTATGATTTGTTGATTGTAAAACTGATGATCTGCCCTGTAAACTTTCACTCAATCCACAATAAAAACCTTAAAAAAAAAACAAAAGGTAAAGTTGACATGGTAGGAAAGCTTTGATTTTACAGTCTTCACCCCTCCACCTCCCTAGCTTAGGGGCCTGATGTGATGCAGCACTCTCAGAAAGGGGGACTGATCTCTTATTCTACAGTAGGAAGGGCAGTTAGTGAACTGTATGTGTCTATCCTGGCCCGGCCAGGGGCTGCCTGGAAGACTGAAGTCAGGCTCTCTTTTCCATTTAGTCAGCCTTAGAACCCAGAACCACCACTTGTCTGTTAGTTTATCGTCATATGGTGGCTTGCAAGTTGCTGTGGTTCTGGAAGCTATGCTACCAGTATTTCAAACACCAGTAGGGTCACCTGTGAATGATAGGTTTCAGCTGAGCTTCCAGATGAAGCCAGACTAGGAAGAAGGCGAGTCTTCGGAATATTTAGTCACTGATAACCTTATGAAAAGCAGTAGAACACTGTCAAATAGCACAAGAATATTAAATACTGAAACATAATGAAGAACACCAGGATATTGTCAGATTATAGTGCCTGAAAATGAATGAGCACCTCAGGTTGGAAGGCACTCAAAATATCACTGGGGAACAGCTGCTTCTTTAAAGTTGAGTTGACCATGCTGATAAGGCACGACTCAAAATGAGGAGAAATAGCTGTAAATATCCATTAATAATCAGAACATGGAATGTATTAAGTATGAATGTAGGAAAATTGGAAGATATAAAAAATGCAATGGAACACATAAACATCAATATCCTAGGTATTAGTGAGCTGAAATGGACTGGTATTGGCCATTGTAATTCTGATAATCATATGATTTATGTGCTGGGAATGACAACCTGAAGAGGAATGGTGTCAAATTCATCATCAAAAAGAACATATCAAGATCTATCTTGAAATATAATGCTGTCTGTGATAGGATAATATCCATAAGCCTACAAGGAAGACCAGTTAATACCACTATTATTAAAATTTACACACCAACTACTAGAGATGATGATAATGAAATTGAAGAATTCTACAAAATTCTTCCATCTGAAGTTGATTAAACATGCATATCAAGATATATTGATCATTACTGATGACTGTAATGCAATGGTTGGAAACAAATAAGGATCAGTAGTTGGAAAATACGGACTTGGTGATAGAAACAATGTTGGAAATGGCATGATAGAATTTTCATGACCAATGACTTCTTCATTGCAAATATCTTTTTAAAACAACATAAAAGGCAACTATACACATGCACCTCTCCAGATGGAATACAAAGAAATCAAATTGACTATATCTCTGGTATGAGATGGTAGAAAACCTTCATATGATCAGTCAAAACAAGGCCAGGGGCAGACTGTGGAACAGATCATCAATTGCTCATATACAGGCTAAAGATAAAGAAATTTAAAACAAGTTCACAAGAGCCAAAATATGACCTAAAACATATTCCACCTGAATTTAGAAATCATCTCAAGAACAGATTTGATGCATTAGACACTAATGACCAAAGACCATAAGAGTTGTGGGATGACATCAAAAACATCATACAGGAAGAAAGCAAAAAGGTCACTAAGAAGGCAAGAAAGGAAGAAAATACTAAAATGAATGTCAGAAGAGACTGAAACTTGCTTTCCAGCATAGAGATGCTAAAGCAAATGGAAGAAATGAGGAGGTAAAGAGTTGAACAGAAAATTTCAAAGGACAGCTCAAGAAGATAAAGTCAAATTATAATGAAATGTGCAAAGACCTGGATTTAGAAAATCAAAAAGGAAAATGTACAGGCTCAGCATTTCTCAAGGTGAAAGAATTTCAAGGAAGGATTCTATGAGTAAAATAATGAATAATGCATAAAGATTCAAAACAAGATGGAAGGACTAGAGATTCACTGTACCAAAAAGAAATGGTTGATGTTCAACCATTTCAAGTGTTAGCATATGATCAAAAGCCAATGGTACTGAAAGAAGAAGTCCAGGGTTCACTGAAGGCAATGCCAAAAGTTAAGGCTCTGGAAATTGATGGAATACAAATTGAAATCTCTCAACAAACTGATGCAGCACTGGATGCACTCACTCATCTATGCCAAGAAATTTGGAAGACAGCTTCCTGGTCAATTGATTAGAAGAGATCCATAATTGTGCCCATTCCAAAGAGAGGTGACCCAAGAGGATAAGGAAATCAGCCAGCAATATCATTAATGTCACACACAAGTAAAATTTTGCTAAAGATAATTTTTAAATGGCTATAACAGTATGTAGGCAGGCAACTGCCAGAGGTCCGAGTCTGATTCAGATGAGGAAATGGATAGAGGGATATCACTGCTGACGTCAGATAGATCTTGGCTGAAGGCAGAGAATACCAGAAAAATGTTTACCTGTACTTTACTGACATGCAAACGCTTTTGATTTTGTGAATTATGACAAATTATGTACAACACTGTAGAAAATGAGTATTCCAGAACACTTAATTGTGCTCATGAAGAAACTATACATAGACCAAGAGGCAGTTGTTCAAACAGAACAAGCAGACGCTGAATGGTTTAAAACAGGAAAGGTGTACACCAGGTTGTGTTCTTTCACCATACTTATTCAATCTGTATACTGAGAAAATAATAAGAGAAGATGGATTATGTGAAGAAAAATGTAGCATCAGGTTTGGAGGAAGGCTCATTAGCAACCTGCGATATGCATATGATACAACCTTGCTTGCTGAAAGTGAACAGGACTTAAAATACTAACTGATGAAGATCAAAGACCTCATCTTGGGTTGCACCTCAATGCAAGGAAAACATAATACTCACAACTGGACCAATATATAACATTAAGATAAATGGAAAAAATATTGAAGTTGTCAAAGTCTTCAGTTTGCTCGGATCAACCATCAACACTCATGGAAGCAGAAGTCAGTGAAAAAGAGGAAAACACCCAACTAGATGGATTCTACAATGTCAGCATCAGCATAGCAACAATTAAGAGATTTATGCAGGACCAAGCAGTGTTTCGTTCTGCAGTGCATCAGGTCCCTATGAGTTGATACTAATTCTACAACACCTAACATCAACAGAACCACTCATGTGAAGTAGGAGGAATGGACAACACGTAAGGGTTGTAATTGCCCATAGTTGCATCAGGCTGAACAGTGTAATTGAGCATACATTTAACACCTGAAGGCTAAAAGAGAGGTCAGATTGGGAATAATTTTTATTTTGTTTTTAGAAATTGGTCTTTCAGAAGCACTATGTATACAGAGGA
>NW_006408570.1:446634-459515 GCF_000296735.1 Chrysochloris asiatica | reverse complement strand
CCTTAGAAACCCTATTAGACAGTTCTACTCTGTTCTGCTGGGTTGCTATAAGGTAGCATTGGGTTTGATTTTTAGTTTACATGGTGACAGAGAACTCTGACAGAGCTAAATAAACTGGAAGATTATTTTCCCTGCTCTGGGGTACAAAGAGATCTCTTTTAAAAGATCAGCTGCGCACAGTCTGGAGATCAGAGTCCTCAGCATCAATGCATATCCAGAGGACAGTCACTGCTATAAATAGTTAGGTGAGGTCATTGAGTAGACAATGACTACAGCCTTCAACAATGAAAAAGAAAAAAAATCCAAACCCTTAGTAAGAAAAAGAATCTAAATTCCAGAGCTAACACATTATAATATTCCAATATCCCAGTTTCAACAACAACAAAAATCACAAGGTCCAAGAAACATGAAGAATTGGCCATTTAAAAAATGAAGTGACATAAATGGAGCCAATGAAAGCCCAGATAATGAACTAGAAGACTTTTAAATTGTTGTTGTTGTTGGGTGCTTTTGAGTCAGTTTCAACTCAAAGTGACCCTGTGCACAACAGAACAAAATACTATCTGGTCCTGTTTCATCCTCACAATTTTTGTTACATTTGAGTCCATTGTTATTGCTACCACGTTAATCCATCTCTTTGGGGCCTGGGGGAGTGGGTCTTCCTCTTTTTTGCTGACCTTCCACTTTACCAAGCATGATATCTTACTCCACTGACTGGTCCCTCCTGATGCTATGTCCAAAATAGGAGAGACAACGTCTTGCCATCCTTGCTTCTAAGGAACATTCTGGCTGTAATTCTTCCAAGACAGATTTGTTTGTTCTTCTAGTAGTCCTTTCAATATTTTTCTCAAACACCATAATTCAAACACATTGATTCTTCTACAGTCTTCTTTACATTGTCCAAGTTTCACATGCATGTGAGGTGACTGAAAATGCCATGGCTTGGATCAAGCAAAGAATTTTTTAAATAACAGTATTAAATATACTTATAGATTGGGGGGGAAAAAAACCCACAAAGAACTGAAAGAAATTAGAAAAATGACACATAAACAAAATGAGAATGTCAGTGAAGATGTAAACAAAAACAAAAAACCAAACCCACTGCAACTCAATTTCAACTCAAAGTAACTCTATGTAGGGTTTCTGAAACTATAAATCAGGAACAGACACTCTCATCTTTCTACTGAGAAGTAGCTGGTGGATTTGAACTGTTGACTTTACAGTTATAAACCTAATGTCTAACTTACAGCATCACCAGGGCTTCTAATAAAGATATGTTGTTGTTGTTGTTGTTGTTGTTAAGTGCCATCAAGTTGGTTTCAGCCCATAGTGGCCCTGTATATGGTTTCCGAGGAGCGGCTGGTGAGCTTGAATTGTTGTCCTTGCAGTTCAAACCAACCTTGCGGTCCAGCGCATTAATCCACAGCGCCAAACCAGGACTCCAATAAAGATATGGACACTATAAAAAAAAATAGCTAAATAGGATTACTGGAGCTGAAAAATCTAACAACTGCAATGAAAAGTTCACTGGAGGGGAACAATAGCAGATTTGAGCTGGCAGAAAGAATAAGTGAAATAGAAGATAGACAAATTAAATTAGTGAGTCTGAAGAATAAAGGAAAAATGAGTAAAGAAAAGTGAACAGAACCTAAGAGACTTGTGGGACACCATCAAGCAGTCACAGAAGGCAAAGAAAGAGAGAAGAGGACAAAAAGAAAATTTAAACAAATAATGGTAGAAAACTTCTCAAATTTGATTAAGGACATGAATCTACATAGCCAAACAGTATGAACCCAAAGAGACCCATGCCCTGATATATTATTCTACTAAAACAAAGAAAAAGAAAAACTCTTGAGAGTAGCAAGGGAGAACATAATTGTAACATACAAGGAATCCTCAATAAGACTAAGTACTTATTTTCTTAGAGGCCATGGAAGCTAGAAAACAATGGGATGACATATTTAAAGTGCTAAAAGAAAAAAGCTGCCAAGTAAGAATTTGATATCTTCAAAATGAGGATTAAATTAAGATATTCCTGATGAGTAAAAGAGAGTTCATTACAATTAGAAATACCCTACAAGAAATGCCACAGGAAGTCCTCAAGACTGAAATGAAAACAAACATAAAACATCCTAGATGAGAACTTGAAGCTGTTTGACAAAGGAAAAGAGATTTCTGGGAAAGGAAATTTTATGGGCAAATATAAAGGCCAGTTTTATAGTATTTTTGGTTTGTAACTCTACTTGTATCATACATGATTTAAAATGGCAAGTAAAAGATAATTATAAGTTTATATTAATGGGCACATAGGCCAGTTTTATAGTATTTTTGGTTTGTAACTCTACCTGTATCATACATGATTTAAAATGGCAAGTAAAAGATAATTATAAGTTTATATTAATGGGCACATAGTATATGTAGTCCTGGTGTGGCGCTATAGGATAAGCACTTGGCAGCAGGAGTGGTTTGAACCACAAGGCTGGCTGTTCAAATTCACCAGACCCTCCTCAGAAACTCTATACAGGGCTGCCATGAGTCTAAACTGAATTGATGGCACTTATCGAAGATTATAGAAGAATTGATGCCTTTGAGTCGTGGTGCTGGAGGAGAATACTGAAAGTGCCATGGGCTGCCAAAAGAACCAATAGATCTGTTTTGGAAGAAGTGCAGCCAGAGTGCTCCTTGGAGGCCAAGATGGCTAAGCTTTGTCTCTCATACTTTGGACATATTGTCCAGAGGAAACAATCGTTGGAGAAGGATGTCATGCTGGGTAGGGTGGAGGGTCAGAGAAAAAGAGGAAGACCCCCAACCAGATGGATCAGCCAGGTGGCATCACTGATGGACTCAAGTGTGGCAGCGGTAGTGAGGTTGGCCCAGGATCAGACATTGTTTCGTTCTGCTGTGCATGGGGTCGCTATGAGTCGGTTCTGATTCGATGGCACCTGACAACAACAACAAAACAACAACATCAACACAACAAGAAGAAGAATATTAATATGCACATTACTCTCCAGGACAGATGATATTCTAGGTCACAGAACAAGTCTTAAACATGTAAAGAATGAAATCACAGAAAGTATTTTCTGTATCTACAAGGAATGTAATTAAAAATTAATAACAGAAGGAAAACTGGAAATTTCACAGACATGTGGAAATTAAACAACATATTATTAAGCAATTAATGAGTCAAAGAAGAAATCAGAAAATGCTTAGAGATGAATGAATAGGAAAGCATACCACCGAACCAATGAGATGCAGTGAAGGCAGTGTTCAGAGAGAAATTTATAGTGTTAAGGACAGAATTGTGTTCCCCAAATTTATGTGTTGTAAATCCTAACTTCTATGTCTGTGGTTATAATCCCATTTGGCAATGGGCTGCCTTTGTTGCTGATGAGGCAGGTTTACTGTAGAATGTGTCTTGAATGAAACTCTTCTGAGATATACAGCAGATTAAACAAGCAAGCAAAAGAAGCAGAGCTGGGGTAAGAGAGATGCCAAGCCACATGAAGAGGTATGAAGACCAGAAGCTCAGAAGAGAAAAGAGCCTTCCCCCAGAGCCATCCCCTACAGTCAGTACCCTGAATTCAGACTTCCAGCCTCCTACACTGTCAGAAAGTAAATGCCTGTTTGTTAAAGTCACCCTTGTGGTGGTGACTGTCATAGCAGCACTACATAACAAAGACAAGTGGTAAAGGCCTACATTTAAAAACAAGAAAGATCTCAAATAAATAATCTTTAAAAAAAAAAAACAAAAACTTAGGAACTAAAAGAGGATTGAAAAACGCAGAGTAAACTACCAGAGAAAGGAAGAAAGGAAATACCAAAGAGCAGAGCAGAGCAGAGTGAAACAGAGATTAGAAGAACAACAGAAAGACTCAACAAAACCAGAAATAAAAAAGGATTATAAAAGAACATTATGAAAATTTGTTGCTGTTGATGTTAGGTGCCGTACAGTCCATTTCAACTCAGTGATAGACAACCAGAATGAAATCTGCCCAGCACTGTGCCAGCCTCAAAACCGTTGCTATGTTTGAGCCCATTACTGCAGCCGCTGTATCAATCCATCACATGGTGTGTATTCCTCTTTTCAATAACCCTCTATTTTGCCAAGCATGCTGTCCTTCTCCAGGACCTATCCCTCCTGGTAACATGTCCAAAGTATATGAGACAAAGTCTCATCATCCTTGCTTTTAAGGAGCATGAAGGCTATACTTCTTCTTTCACTTTTCTGGTACACTCAATATTCAAATGCATCAATTATTCTTCACTTTTCCTTACTCATTGTCCAGCTTTGCATATGCATATGAGGCGACTGAAAAAAAAACAAGCTTAGGTTGTTGTTGTCAAGTGCCATGGAGTCTGTTCCGACCCATAGTGACCCTGTAGAAGATTTCCAAGGAGCAACTGGTGAGCTTGAACCACCAACCTTGCAATTCAAACCAACTTGGCAGTCTAGCGCATTAACCCACAGCGCCACACATCTTAGTCCTCAAAGTAACATCTTTACCTTTTAACACTTTAAAGAAGTCTTTTGCAGCAGATTTGCCCAGTGCCATACATCGTTTGATTTCCTGACTGTTGCTTCCATGGGTGTTGACTGTGGATCCATGTAAAATGCAATCCTTGACAACTTCAATATTTTCTCTGTTTATCATTCTGTTGCTTACTAGCCCAGTTGTAAGGATTTTTATTTCCTTTATGTTGAGGGAATACTCCAAACTGAAGGCTGTAGTCTTTGATGCTCATCAGTAAGTGTTTCAAGTCCTCTTTATTCTTAACTGTGCTCAAATAGAAACTGTATATAGACCAAGAGGCAGTCATCCAAACAAAACAACAGGATCCTTGTGTTCCTTTCACCACACTTATTCAATCTCTATACTGACAAATAAACTGAGAAACTGGACTATATGAAGAAGAACACAGTATTAGGACTGGAGGAAGAATGATTAACAACCTACAATATGCAAATGATACAAGTTTGAAATGGATAAATTCTTATAAGCACATAAACTTCCTACAACAACTGAAGATTTCTAAGACTCCTAACAAGTCAGCAACATACCAACAAAGAAGAAACCCATACTAAATGGTTTCACTTGGAAATTCTGCCAACTATTCAAAGAATTGACACAAATCCTCCTGAAATTCTTCTAACAAATAGAAGAGGGAACACTTCCTAACTCATCCTAAGAAGGCAGCAGTACTGGTACCGATACCAATGATACCACAAGAAAGGAAAACTATAGACTAGTAACCTTTACGTATATTGATAGAAAACTCTTCAACACTATTCTAATAAACCAAATCCAAAAGCATATTAAGAGAATTATACACTATGACCGAGTAGCATTTATCACAGGAATGCAAGGGTGACTTACAATACGAATATTAATTAATATAATACATCATAATATAATAAAGGGGGGAAATCTACAAGATCATCTCAATTAATACAGGAAAGTCATATGGCAATATCTAACAACCTTTCATGAAAAAAAAAAACAACACTCAGCAAACTGAACAGAAGGGAAACTCCTCAACATGATAAAGGGTACTTATTAAAACCCATTGCTAATATCAGACTCAGTGGTGTGACTGCAAACTTTTCCCTTAAGATCAGAACAAGATAAGGACACCCACTTTCACCACTGCCACTCAACATTGTACTAAAACTTCTATCCAAAGTGATTGGGCAAGAAAAAGAAAAGGTATTTAAATCCAAAAAGAAGAATTAAAACTATTTATAGATGACACAATATATAGGGAATTCCAAATAATCTACAAGAAAGCTACTAGAACTATAAAATGAATTTAACAAAGTTGCAAGGTACAATATCAAGTCATGAAACCCAACTGCAATTCTATATGCCACTAGTGGGGAAGAAATTTTAAGAAAACAACTCCATTTAAAATAGCATTTTAAGGAATAAATTTAACTCAGAAGTGAAGCATTCATACAGTGAAAAATTTTAAATATTGTTCAAAGAAATTTTGAAAGACCTAATTAAGTGGAAAGGTATCCCATGTTCATGGATTGAAAGATTAATATTGTTAAAATGCCAGTGCTACCCAAAGCAATTTACAGATTCAATAAAATTCCAACAGCTTTTTTTTTCAGAAATGGAAGTCTATCCTCAAATTCACATGTAATTGCAAGAGTCCCCAATAGCCAAAGTAATCTTGAAAAAGAATAAACTAGAACTTACATTCCCAGATTTCAAAACTTGCTCTAAAGCTACATACATACAGTTATCAAAACAGTATGATGCTAGAATACAGAGAGACATATAGACCAATGAATTAGAGTTGAGAATCCATAAACAAGTCCATACATCTATTGCCAATATTTGACAAGGATGACAGGTAGGTCTGTTAAATAGGGAAAGAATAGTCTCTTCAATAAATGGTGTTGGAACAATTGGATCTCCACATGCAAAAGAATGAAATTGGATGCCTGCCTCACACTACATGCAAAAGTTAACTGAAAATGGATCAATGACATAATGTAAGAATGAAAACCCACAAAACTCTTAGAACAAAAGCATACGGGTAAAGTTTTGGTAACTAGTTTTGACAATGGATGCTTAGATTTGACACCAAAAGCACTCACATGAAAGATGAAAATAGGTACCTCAGACTTCAACAAAATGAAAAACTTCTAGCCATCAATGACTGGATCAAGAAAGTGAAGATAGGGGTTTTAAAATCCAGAATATATTAAGAATTCTTAGTACTTTTGTAACTCAGCAACAAAAAGGCAAACCACCCAATTTACAAATGGTAAGAAGAGTCTTGCCTACTATTGTAAAATAGGCACTTGAGTGGGATAGAAAGGAATGTTGGGAAACATGATTACAGAAAACTTGTAAGCCCATCTTCAGCCTATAACTGTTTGGAATACCTAAAAGGGGTTCTAGAACTTGCCCAATGAAATAGGCATCTTGCAAAGCCTTTACAGAGTATAGGACTTTAGATGTAATCCTGAGTCCCATCCAGAACTTTATGAGGTGGGACATTCCCACTAGCAAGGATAAGCAGACCAGCCTGGAACAGCTAAATTAACAGAAGATACATCTATAAAGAAAGATCATCAGGAAAAACCCAAAACAAAAATGTCAGCATGACTGGCTACTACTACTACTGGGAAGCCATCAAGGCAAGCCATCAAGTTCCTTCAGGACAAACTCCTCTCTAAGACTTTAACTCAATGGGAACACATGAACAGGCATGTAAGCTGGCTGGCAACCACATTGGTGAGTGGAAGAGGGAGAAAGGCAGCAATGAAGAAATGGGCTGAGTTCAAACACAATCCATTGACCCCCTGTTGACCTGGAGATGAGAGAGAGAAGAGGAAGGGCTGGTTGGTCCAAAGTGTGGTGAGACCTGGGAACACTTGAGAACATGGACAAGGACATGGCCACAGACGGCTAGAACTGAGAGTGAAGCATCCAGCTGATATGAAACGAGGGGAGAGGCACAAGAACGCCCAAACTTGCAGATAGTACCCATTTGAACTAGCCTTGATGGCTCTACTAGATAGAGTAAGATTACACACACACAAAAAAAAATAATAATAAAAAATTTTTTTTTGGACAAAGGAAACAGAATTGCTACAATTTGATGAACTTGACCTATACTCATGGAGGTAGTAACTCTAAATACCAACAGAAAGGGAAGGAGTCTTCACATCAAGTATCAATGCTATCCCCTCTGTACACAGGGTAGATAGGGACAGGCAATTTAGACACTGGTGCTATCCCCTCTGTACACAGGGTAGATAGGGACGGGCAATTTAGACACTGGTTACCTAAAATGAGGGGGTGATAAAGGCACAAAGTGACTGGCTTACAAGATTTTAAGAGGGTGTGTAGTTTAAGAGTGTGTGTGGTGTGGGGGAAGAGTCCCCACTGAATAGTTTTCATCTTGTCTAGATAGGTCTGGTGAAAAGAGATGGGGATAAGATTCATATGATTCAATAGTGAATAATTGTTATCATGACTAACTGCCACTCTCACAATTGTAAAGGTAGAAGTTTTGTATCAAAAACAGGGGAATGATTAATTTTACAGTCCAGAAACAGAGGACCCTAGGACTATCAAGGGAGAAGAGCACAAGCAGAATGCAGGCCCTTATCCAGAGAAGCAGCAACACCAGAGATGGAGGCAGAGATGGAGTCATGGGGAAAGGGAGCTGTTGAGGACTCCAGATTCATGGGAAGAGAGCGACTAAGAGCCAGTGGCTGGGTGGCAGACTTGCAGAATGTGCCCTTTGGAGGTGTAAATTATTGTGTAAATTATTATATATGCCTGAGTGGTGTTTTTTTGTTTTGTTTAAAAAAAAAAAAAAAGCTAAAGTGAATAGAGAGAAAGACTGTTAAATGATGGTACACAGAGGGGATTATAATCATTGTAAAGAAACAATGTATATGATTTTTTGAAATGTAAAACTGATGGTCTGCCCTGTAACCTTTTACTCAATCCACAATAAAAATCTTTAAAAAAAAATACAAATTAAAAAAAAAATGATAAAGAATGATATTTGGTAAATATGAGCAAACAATAAAGAGGATTTATAGACTAAAAAACAACAACAACAAAAACTGCAATGATACACCACTTCACATCCACAAGGCAGGCTATCAATTACCAGAAAAATGGAAAATAAGAAGTATTTATGAGGATGTTGAGAAATTGAAATCCTCAAGCATTTCTAGCGCAGTTTCTTAAAAAGTTAAACAGAAATTTCCTATGACTCAGCAATTGCACTCAATATGTTCCCAAAAGACTTAAAAGCAGGGACTGAAACAACCTGTACATGGAGGTACACGACAGCATTATCCATGGTAGCCAAAAGGTAGAAACATCCCATGCATATTGATACAATTGAACAGTATTCAGTTATAAATAGAAGTGAGTTCTGATACATGTTACAACACGAGTGAACCTGGAAAACATGCTGAGTGATGCAAGACAGACAAAATATATTGTCTGATCTTACTAATATGAAATATCCAGAATAGCAAATACATAGAGACAAAAGTGTATTAGTAAGTAGTTTAGGAGCAGAGGGGAGAGGGAAGTGGTGAGTTATTGCTTAAGGAGTGCTGAGTTTCTGCTTGGAGTGATGAAAAAGCATTTGGAAATGGATTGTGGTAAAGGTGGCACAACATGATGAATGTCATTAATGTCACTGAAGTGTACACTTAAAAACAGCTAAAAGGGTAAATGATTGTTATAGTACCACAAAAAATGTTTTTAAAAAACCAAAGATGCACTTAAATCTGTAAATATGCATTATACTTATACATCTATATATGTACATATTGCCTTTCAACGAACAGTCTGAAATCAATGAAATGTGGCAAAATTATGAGAATGTATAAGAAAAATTTAAATGCAAGAAAATGTTCTGACATAATTTGCTAAAATGAAAGTCAAACAGAAGCTTATGGCATACATTTGTACAGGCTTAAAAAAAGAAAATTTAACATGGCAAGAGGTGGAAACAAATCTCTTCAGAGCCCTGTCCTGTGTGATGGTCTAAGACATCATGCCCAACTTGTGGGAAATCAGAATTCAGCTCTGACTCATTCCATCTGGGCTTTCCCCCAGGACCTGCAGGACCCATGAGTCAGACTTTGGATGCAGAAATGGCAGCAGCTGGATTATCCTATACAGGGTTGCTACGAGTTGAAGCCAACTCCACGGTACAACATCACCACCACCATCTACTAGTTAAGAACTGGCTGTTTGTCAACAGACTGGGAAAACATTTTTTGCAACAACATATCAGACAAGGGGCTAATCTCTAAAATTTATAGAAAAATACAACACTCTACAAGAAAAAGACAAACAACCCAATTAAAAATGGGCACAGACATTTCACCAAAGAAGATATTCATTCAGGCAGCCAACAAATACATGAAGAAATACTCATGATCATTAGTCATTGCTGTTGTGTTGTTAAGTGCCACTGAGTTAGTTCCA
Organism: Chrysochloris asiatica; assembly: GCF_000296735.1. Taxonomy (NCBI): domain Eukaryota; kingdom Metazoa; phylum Chordata; class Mammalia; order Afrosoricida; family Chrysochloridae; genus Chrysochloris; species Chrysochloris asiatica. The sequence goes on along the minus strand of NW_006408570.1, from coordinate 449,529 downwards.
AATCATAGCAACCCCGGGTAAGGTTTCCGAAGAGCAGTTGATGGGTTTGAACTGGCGACCTTGTGGTTTGAAGTCCACTGCTGATCGTACAGTGCCACACCAGGAGTCTTGGGCACAGGACACGAACAGACACTTCACCAATGAAGGCATTCATTCAGGCAGCCAACAAACATATGAAGAAATGTTTATGATGATTAGTCAATAGAGAAATGAAAATTAAAACAACAATGAGATATCATCTCACACCATTAATAATAAAGTTCAAAAAAACAGAAAACAACAAATGCTGTTGAGGCTGTGGAAACACTAGGTCTCTCCTACATTGCCAGCGGGACTGTAAAATGGTTCAACCATTGTGACAATGGTGTGGTGCTTCCTCAGAAAGTTAGAAATGGACGTACCATTGTCATTGTTGTTAAGTGCTATCGAATTGGTTCCAACTCATTGTGACCCTGTATAGGGTTTCTGAGGAACCACCGACCTTGCTTATCCTACAGTGTCACACTAGGACTCTAGAAAGACCATATGACACAATAATCCCTCCAGCTGGTATATATCCACAAGAAATATGAGCCAGCACACAAGTAGATATATACAGACCAATGTTCATCGTAGCACTATTCACAATAGTAGAAAGATGGAGACAGTTCAAATGTCCAACAATGCAAGAGTGATACATACACACTTTGGTACAAACAATGGAATACTATGCAACACTGAAGAATAACGATGAATCTTCTAAATATTTTATAACATGGATGAACCTGGAGGACATTATGCTGAGTGAAATAAGCCAGTCTTAACAAATATTGTATGAGACTAACTATCATAAAAACTCAAAAATTTTTCATACTAAAAGAAACATTCTTTGATGGTTTACAAGGGGTGGGAGGGAAGGCAGTGTCATTCACTGGTTAGAGGATAGACACTTGTTAACTTGGGTGACAGGGAAGGCAAATACAAGAAAAGGGAGAACAATATACAAGAGGAAGGAGGTTGGGAGATAAAGACAAGTGAAGACACAGGGAAGTATGCAAGGGGTAAAGGGAACAGAGGTAAATAATGAGATATACACAACCTTGAAACAACAGTGTTTTGTGTGTAGATACAACAACAGAGACACAGACTGAATGGATATGGGAGGAAGCATAGGATATATATATATACAAACACACACATATATGGAGCTCTGGTAGCATAGTGGTTACGAATCAGGGCCAGCAGTTCAAAACTACCAACTGTTCCACGGGACAAAGATGAGTCTTTCTGCTCCCGTAAAGATTTACAGCCTTGGAAACCCTGTACAGGGCCTCTATGAGTCAGAACCAACTCCACGGCACATAACAACAACAGCATATATGTATATGTGTGTGTGTGTATATATATATATCCCACAAATATATGAGTTTGAAAGAGGATATTTTTACGTGGGTAACCATGGGGAGGCAATGGGACAACTGTTGTTACATGGAGGGGATTGCAATCATTGAGATGAAACAAAGCGGAAGATTTGCTGAATGTAAAACTGAAGATCTTAAAACAAAAACAAAACCTTATGATCTTGTCACTCAATTCACAATAAAATAAATAAGTAAAGAGATGTCCATTTGCTTGAAATTCAATAAAACCTGCAAACAGGTTGCAGGGGAAGATCATTCTGGGATATGGAGCATTCAAAGGGAGGTCAAGTAAGAAACAATGGATAGTCCCCACACACTGAAAATCTAGGGCAGGGAGCCCCAGGAGCCTTCTTGTTAGCCCACTGGGATATCTCCACTCTAAACCAAAATGCCTGATATTTTCCGGGCTCAGCCCATCTCCCACTATGCCTCTGGCTGAACACATAAAATGAGCAGACCTGACCCCCCGGAGACTCACAGGATGCAGCAACAAACTAGCAGGGATGTTATATTTTGAGCCTTGCTTGATTCCCCAACACAGGAATGAGGGCAGAATCTGCTATAGGAGAAGCAGTCTGGGTGAGAGGTAACTGGAACATGCAGAAGTATGCTGATTTCAGAAATGACCAGCATTTGGGGCCCAGGTGACATCTGAATCGGTGTGAACCTCAGAGAAGAGAGGCAGGCAGAAGGTGGGTCCTAATCTACTGTGAGGAGAGGCTGATGTAGGACTCTAGTGTGGGTGTGGGAGGGAAGATAGTAGAGGAGGGGAGGGCAACCCCCCAGCACCCAAACAAAGTGAACCTGTCCTGGCCCGCCCCCTAACTGGCTCACTCCCCCTACCCTCTGCCTCCTTCTCAGCAACTTTGCCAAATCTCCTAAGGTAGCAAAGACAGAGCCTATTTAAAACAACCTCCAGAAAATAATTAAACAGATCCTGAAGGAGATCTTTCTGTATGGCAATAGAAGCCTCTATAAAACAAAAAATCTTCCAAGTTTGCCAACTGGGCCAATAGCAAGACTCCTCACTATTAATCTGTTGTCATGGTGACTCCCAGGTATTATGTGCATCTATATGGGGTGAAGGTAACCCCAATTCTACCGATGCATCCAGGACGATAGAACCTACCCCCAGCTAGTCAATGGAGCACACAGCAGCAGCCATGCCTTCCAGGGACATGCCACTTCTCTCTATGAGGTGGTCTACATGGATCTATCATATGTTGGTCATGGAATATAAGGCAATTTATGTAATTTTTCTGAGTCTTTGCACCCTCATTTATAATACAGAGATAATTCAAGGTTCTTGTGAAGATTAAAGAAAATTCATTTATTCAGCAAATATTTAATGTGCACCTACTATTATATGCCAAGCATGGTTCTTGGCACCAAAGATGTATCAGTAAACAAAACAAATTAAAATCTTTGCTTTTGTGGAGCCTATGTGTTAGTGTAAGGAGTTCTGGTAGCATTGTTGTTGTTGTTGTTGTCAGGT
>NW_006408570.1:443023-445919 GCF_000296735.1 Chrysochloris asiatica | reverse complement strand
GCACATAACAACAACAACAACAATGTGTTAGTGTGGTGTTGTATAAAGCACGCTCAACCACAGGTCAGTTTGAATCACCATGTCGGTGGTTCAAATTCATCAGGTGCTCCTCGGAAATCCTATACAGGGTCTCTGTGAGTTGGACCCGACTCAATGGCACTTAACAACAACAACAAACAAACATGATAGTGGAGGTTGACAGACAATAAGCCATGAAAATAAATTCTCTAATGGAGTTCTCCAGGTGGCACAAATGGTTAAGCACTGAGCTACTAACTGAAAGGTTGGCTGCTCAAACCCAGCCAGAGTCACCAAAATGCCTAGAAGCTTGCTTTGGAAAGGTCAGAAACATAACCCTATGGACCAAAGTTCTCCTCCGACACGCATAGGGTCACCATTGTTGCTGTTGTTAAGTGCCATAGAGTCAGGTCTGACCCATAGTGACCCTGTATAGGGTTTCCGAGGAGCAGCTGGTGAACTTGAATCACCGTCTTTGCTGTTCAAACCAACTCTGCAGTCCAGCACCACACCAGCACTCCATAGTTGGAACCAGTTTAATAACTGGCTGGTCAAATTCTCTAATGTGTTAGAAAATGAAGCACTACAGGAAACAAATGGAGTCCTGGTGTGGCACTGCAGGATAATGCACTGGACTGCAAGGTCAATTTGAGCTGCAAGGTCAGCGGTTCGAACCCACCGGTCATTTCTTACAACCCCTATACAAGGTAGCTATGAGTCAGAAACAACTCGAGGGCACTTAACAACAACACAGGAAATAAAGAAAAGTAGAGTTGGGTAAGGAAGACAGGGACTGCAGGTATTGGGAATGGGGATGGGGTTATACCCCTAGCTAAGGTAATCAGCATGATGGCTTTATACAATAAGCACAGGACTGCAAACCACAAGGTCGGAGGTTCAAGCCCATTAGCCAGTCTGCGGGAGAAAAACGAGGCTCTCTGCTCATGCAAAACTTTAAAGCCTCAGAAACCCTATAAAGGGTCTCTATGAGTTGGAACTGACTCAATGGCACTTAACAACAACAACAACAAGATAATCTGGATAGGTCTCTATGAGAAGGTGACCTTGGGGGAAATATTCCAAGGAGGGAGTGAGCTATCTGCAGTTATCTGATGGAAGGTTATTCTGACAGCACAGTTAGTGCAAAGGTTCTGAGGCTGAAGTGAGCTTGCCTGGCATGTCTGAGGAATAGCAAGGAGGCCAGTTTGACTGGACTGGAATGACTGGAGGTAGAGAGCAGTAGAATACAAAATCAGAGAGAAACAGAGTGCTTTGTAGACCATATTAAGGATTGTGACTTTGATTGGGAGTTGGGGGAGTGGGGAGGGGGAGGATACTGCAGAATTTCTCCTAGAACAGTGCTTCTCAGCATGAGGTTGTTTTACACCCAGGGAATAATTTGGTAGTCACAGCTGGGGAAGAGGTGTTCCTCAAAGCAAGTGGGCAGAAGTCAGGGACACTTATTATTTGCCATGGGTTGATGTGTGTCAACTTGGCTGGACCATGATTCTCAGTAGTTTAGCAGTTAAATAATGATGCAATTATCCCCCATGAGGTCATCTGATGTGATCAGCCAATCAGTCATTGGGTGGGCTGCAACATCCTCACTCAGGTCACAGCCCTGATCTGATGTAAGGGGGATTCCCCTAACATGAGGTCGGCATCACCTTTTGTTTTACAAGAGATAAAAGGAGGGAGGAGTGAGTAGAGAAGACAGGACTTACTAACATCAAGACAGAAGAGCCGGGAGTGGAGCACAACCTTTGGACCCAGAGTTCCTGAACTGAGAACCTCCTAGACCCAGAGTAACACTGATGCCAAGACACATACCGATCTCCAAGGATGGAAGATGGCAAAAATAGACAAGAACCTTCGTCTGGAGATGACAGATTAAAAGCTTTCCCTAGAGCTGTAGTTCTGAATTTGCATTTCAACCTTCTAAACTGTGAGAGAATAAATTTGTTTCTTAAAGCCATCCACTTGTGGTATTTCTGTTATAGCAGCTCTAGAGAACTAGACAACGTCCCTCAATGCACTAGACAGTCCCCACAGCAAAGAATTCTCCCTCTCTATACATCAACAGTACAGAGGTTGGGAAGCCCTGGAGTCAAAGAAGAAATGATGGATGTTTTCACAGGTCACTCTGACTGCTGTGTTGGGACTGTAGGGAGGGCCCAGGTGATGGGGAGACACCCTGCAGAAGGAGCAGCAGTGACCCAGCCCAGAGATGTGTCTACAGTACCTGGTATAATATCTGGCACATTATACAACTGACTCAGCTGATGCTAATCACATATTTCCTCTGTGCTAACTATAAAGACCAACCTGGAGCCATCTTGCTGAATGGATCCCAGAGGCAAGGGATGAGAGTAAGATGTGGGAGTCAGTTAGGCTGCCCCTTTAGCTGGTCTCTGACAAACGTGCTGACTTGTTGGTATCACCCAGTGTAGTAACTCATGGACAGCCTCTTGTACCAGACCACAAAGAATCTTTAGCAAAGTTTATTATGAGTTTCAATCATAGGATAATATGTGGTATGTAGAGTTGCAAATTACTTAAATGTATTATTTCTTAGATTATATGGATTCTAACAAAATTGTTTTGCAAAATCGTTCTACAGTGAATCACAACATTATTAGTTACCATATTATTAGTAACTTGTGTGGAAATATTTTTTCTCCTTCTTTTCCTTTAATTACTACTTAATTCTCAAAAGAGTGACTGATATAGGTTCACCAATACTATTTACCACAATATTATAGCTAAAACCCAGATCATTTGACAAATTCCATGACTATATAAAAACCAGCAGCAACAAAACAGTGCATGCTTACAACATGTGCAGATGAAACCACATGATTGGAAGTGTCATTGTAAT
>NW_006408570.1:426778-441653 GCF_000296735.1 Chrysochloris asiatica | reverse complement strand
CCAATCAGATAGCTGTCTTCCAAATTTCTTGGCATAGATGAGTGAGTGCCTCCTCTGCTGCCTTACTTTCTTGAAATATTTCAATTTTTATTCCATAATTCCTGGTGCCTTGTTCTTTGCCAATTCCTTCAATTCGCCTTGGACTTCCTCTTTCAATATCACTGGCTCTTGATCATATGCAACATCTTGAAATGGTTGGACATTAACCATCTCCTTTTGAAGATTCAAAAAATGATTAGCATAGAATTTAGCTTTGTGGGTATACTGATGAATGTAAGATGGGTTTGCAAAAAATCTTTTGTTGTTATACCTGCAGACATATTTTCATTAAAAGAATAATTAATTTTGCTGAAACACTGCAAAAAAAATTGTATCTAAACTCTGGTGTTCCTCCTCTGACAGTGTCACTGATGTAGGTTCACAAATACTAATTATGACAATATTATAGCTAAAACCCAGTCCATGGTGATGGCACTGCTGCTGATACTACTGAAGATTTAGAGAGCAAGTACTTCTAAGCTTCTGGTATTCCCAGCAAAGTCCAAACATATCTAACTCCATTCCCTGCCTGCCAGAGAAGGACTTGCCATGTGGGATCTCTGGGATCTCAGCTGCCCTTTCTCCTTGATAGGTCACAGACAGAATCCATCCAGCATGGCACCTCTGGGCAGCCAACATGCTAAACCAGGTGCAGAACAGGCACCTGAAAGAGGTTGGCTGGTCCCCAACCTCAAGAATGTGGACAAGCACAGCCACTCAGCAGTAGCCAGTGGTCCCGCGCAGCAGGTTACCTGTACTCCTGGATGACTCCAGGAGCTTTCATTCTGGTCTCCTTAGCATGACTCCTCCAACCCTCTGGCACAGCCACAAGCTTGTGCCTACCACAATAACACCTTCATGTTCCTCCCTTGCTCAAAAGCTTTCAGTAGTTTCCTGCTGCCCCACCCAATACATCCAACATCTCTCCTTGGTTTCCACAGGATTTCACAGTCTGGCCTGTAACTTCTCACCTTCCTCTCTCTAATCTCATCTTCTACCTCCATCACTGGAGTCCTGGTGTGGCACTGTAGGGTAATATACTGTACTACAAAGTCGGTTTGATCCTCAAGGTTGGCCGTTCAAGGTCACCAGCCGCTCCTCAGAAACTCTATGGGTCGGAACTGAATCAACAGCTCTTAACAACAATAATCTCTATAACTACCTCTCACTTTCTCTTGCATACTACACCATTCTACTTGGCTTTTGTCTGGGAGTTACAGGGGATGGCTCCACCCACCCACTGAGTGCCTACCTCTACTGCCTTTCAGAGTTCACTTGTCTCCTCCCTCTGTGAAGCCTTTCCTCATCACTTGCATTCACAGGGCTCTCTCTCCTCTGTACTCCTATTACCTTAGCTGCCAGCCCACCCTCTAAGCACCCACTTATGACTGCATGTGTGGCCTCCTTGCCTGTGCTGCAAGCTGGCTCCAGGTGGACCCTAGCTCACATATACCCTTGACTTGGTGCTCATCTACTACATATCTTTATGTACTGGGTGCTTAACAAACAGCCCCTGCCTGGAGGGCTTTGAGACCTTCACAAATGCCAAGCTCCTCCAACCACAGCCTACACACCACTCCCCACTTCTGCTTCCTGATCTTTGTGCACATTACTCCACTCTACAGAATAGCATCTTCCCTTCCAAATTCACTTTCAGATGGTGGGTGGAAGGTGGGTGTTGGGGTCCAATAGGCCATTTCAGATCTCTGTCCCACCACATACTGTGTGTCCATAGGCAAGTTTCTGAAGCCTCAATGTTTTTGCCTATATTGTTGTGTGCTATGGAGTCAATTCCAACTCATGGTGATCCTAGAGGACAGAAAAATGTGCCATAGAGTTTCCTACACTGTAAATCTTTATGAGAGTAGATCTCCTGGGGAGTGACTAGTGGGTTCAAACTGTCAATCTTTTGGTTAATAGCTGAGTGCTTAACCCAGGGCTACTTTTCTTGCTGATGTTGTTGTTAAGTGCCATGTTGTTCTGATTCATGGTAACCCTGTATAGGGTTTCCAAGGAGCAGATGATGGGTTTGAACCACCAACCTTGTGATTATCAGCCCAGTAGTTATCCTGCTATATATCCACCTATCCACAGCAGGACTGTTGCCAACAGAAGGGTTAATATGAGTATCTGCCTAAAATAGTTTCTGTGAAGATTAACTGAGATAATCTAGTACTTAGCACAGTACCTGACACATATATAGTAAACATCTGATGAATGGTTACTCATCACCACAGGGAATCTTCCAAATTTAACCCCACCCATCCCCTGGATCCTGAAGGAAGAAGTCCAAGGAGCATTGAAGTCATTGGCAAAGAACAAGGCACCAGGAATTGATGGAGTACAAATTGAAATGTCTCAACAAACCCATGTGGTACTGGAGGCACTCATTCATCTATGCCAAGAAATTTGGAAGACACCTACCACAGCCATCAAGGCAAGCAATCAAGTCCCTTCAGGAGAAACCCCCTTCCAACAACACTGAAACTCAAAACCTTATGAAGCACAGCTGAAAACCCTATGGAGCTCACTTCTGTTCTGAAACACATGGGGTCAACACAAATCAGAATCAACTTGACTACAGCTGGTCATTTTGTTTCGCTTGTCCCTATGCATGCCAAACCATTCCATCAAAAGCCTGGCATCTAAAAGTACACATAGTGAAATTTATCAACTTTTTAATAAGTTCACAATCTCTGGGTGAAATACCAGTCATCCACGAACAGAACAACCAAAGCCACTAGGTGCAAAATACTATATTTATACACAGCCCCTGGGTAGATGTTATAACAGGTTATGTGACAAAGTATAGAAATACAAGAGTGGAGGGTGGTTCTCTAGCACTGCCCAGGGCATCAGGCAGGCAGGCAGGCTCGGGCCCCACCACAGACTGCTGATCCACACAACTGCAAAGGACACCAGAGCAGATGCGTCTGTACATACCCTGTTCCGGCCTCTGAGGAGCTTCTTCTCTCCCCCTCTGGCACAACGAGTCTCCTTGCGTGGACTGATCTTTCCTAGAGCTTCCTCCTTACCAGTACCCTTCTCATCCCTCAATTCTCAGGTGAGAAATCCCTTTCCCTGCACTGGTAACTCCTTCCATAACATTTTGTCTCTTTACTGCCATTGCCTGGCTTCTGGGAGCCCATGAAGCCAGAACCTCAACCAGCTGCTTCCTTATTCTATCCCCCAGGCTGTATCACCAGGCCTGGCCTGTAGGAGCTCCATAAATACAGACTGAGGTGAGCTGGACTGAAGGAGGGCTGATTGTTAAATCACCTGCCCTTGGAAAATCCAGCCAGCACCAGTGTGTGTAGTGTTGGTGGCAAAGACCTTCAGCATGGGCCTGGGAGACTCCAACCCAGCTTTGTGCCCCAAAGTGTTAGAAGAAAGCACAGGCAGTGCATCACAGAGTTACCAGTGAACACAGGGGGGATGACAGCAGAGGAGGGACAACATGTTTTGAATGGAAAAGTGAGTAGTTCTAGCAACTGATTCAGCAAAGGTCAAAGTCAAAAACGAAACCCATTGTCACTGAGTCAATTCTGAACCGTAGCAACCCTATGGTAGTGGTGGTGTTGGTTATGTGCAGTGGAGTCCGTTCTGACCCATAGCGACCCTGCACAGGGTTTCCGAGGCTGTAAATCTTTATGGGAGCAGAAAGCCTCATCTTTCTCCTACGGAACAGCTGGTAGTTTCAAACTGCTGACCTTGAGGTTCACAGCCCAATTCATAACCACTACGCTACCAGAGCTCCTTCTAGCAACCCTGTAGAACTGAGTAAAACTGCTCCATGCAGTTTCCAAGGCTATAATATTTATATAATATATTCTCCTGTGGAGCAGCACGTGGGCATGAACCACTGACCTTTCAGTTAACAGCTGAGTGCTTTAACTGCTGTGCCGCTAGGGATCCTTAGAGAGAACAAAACAGTCCCTAAATGCCTGCAGAGGGGCACTTTATCACAAGTTAGTCTGTCACCTCCCTGACTTGGTAAAGTGCAGGGCTTAGGGACCAGGTACCATAGAAAAAAGGGGTTAACCATAGGCCTAAACACAGGAGTTGGTTCCAATCTGTATAACAGCACTGGGATCTTTAGCTCTCTTCTGCACAGCTTTCCAGATTCTTACAACGTTCACCTGTGTCCCTAGATGCTGAAAGTTTATCAAGCTACTAGAGAAACAACCCAAATGACCCCAAATTTGGGAACACTAGCCACAGTGGAGGATGGTGGGAGGGAGAGCTAAAAGCAAGGAAATTAAATGAAGGTCTGTAGAGTGACTATCAAAACTGTAGTCTCCTTCCCCTACTTGTTCTCCAGAATATAGAGAGATGAGATGATAACTGTATTTATAAAACAGGAATAGGTTTTATTAAAAAGAATGAAGGAAAAGAAAGCACAAGAGCTCTTGGAGATTACAAATATCATAGCTGAAGTAAAAAACTTCAATAGACATGTTGAAAATAAACTCAAGGAAGTATCTTACAAAGCCAAGTAGAATGACAAAGAAAATTAGTGTCAATCTAAGATGTCCATTATTTGGTTATAATAGAAGTTCCACATAGAGAAGAAATGATCAAAGCAACAGTATACAAAACATCACCAGAGCTGAAGAAACAGGAATCTTCAGATTGAAAGGAAGCACCAAGAGCCCAAAATAACGAACTGGAATTTCAGAAATAAACTTCACAGAAAAAGAGAAGAACGTAAAAATTCCCAAGGAGAGAAAACACGTCACAGTAAAGGAAAAGGATAGAAATGGCACAAGAGTTTTCCACAGCTACACCTGGGCCGCTGTGAGTTGAAACGGACTCAACAACTGGAGCTGGTTTTATGTTGAATATCTGAAGACAATAGAGAAATGTCTTCAAAATGCCGAAGGAAATCATTGTCAACCTAGAACTCTCCCCTCAGTCAAATTTCATTAAGGATGAGTACAGAGTTACAATTTTTCAGAAATAAAAGGACTTGACCATTTTCTTCCCATTCATCCTTTTCTCAGGAAACAACTGGAAGAGGTACTCTACCAAAATGAAGATGAACACCACAAAAAAAGAAGGTCTGGGGCTGGAGGGAGGTGGAACACCAACATTTTCAGGGGGTAAGATGGAACTGAAAGACAAGGAAGGCACCAAGAATACCGGAAGGCTGCTGGAGGGTGCAGTAAGAATGAGGCAATTATAATTCCACATAAAACACAAAGTTAAAGAAAGGAAACATAAGTAGGAAAGGAAAGGAAAGGAAAAATAATGTGACTCTCTAGTAAATACCATTTTTATAATTATACTAATATAATATTGAATATTCATAGACTCAAAAAGCATAAGTCTGTTGGAAGAATGGTAGGAATGGGGAGAAGTGTGTTTCTGTTGTTGCCGTTGTTAAGTGTTGTCAAGTCGACTCCAACTCATAGCGACCCTGTATAGGGTTACCGAGGAGCAGCTATTGGGCTTGAACCGCAGACCCTGCCGTTCAAATGGCTTTGCAGTCTGGTGCATTAACCCACAGCCCTACACCAGGACTCCTTCTGACTCATAGCGACCCATTATAGGGTTTCCAAGGCTGTGTGTTTATAGGGGTAGGTAATAAGATAACTGAATCCTCAACTACCATAATAGATCATGAAAAAGACTAAATTGAGAAATAGCAGGGAAAGTAAGCATATTTGTTTCATATATAGATCTCTGACTGGGAAAAAAAAAACAAACAAAAACAGCTAAAAGTAGATGCCATTGGGGAAGAGTGAAGAGAACTGAGTAAAAAATATGGAACACAATGATATATATATATATATTTACACGTTTTAGTACTATGTGACCTTTTGAACTATACACAGGTATCACTTGAAGAAAAATTTAACTTTAAAAATTTGTAAAGTAAAAACGTTCAAATAAAAATAAATTTCTTGGCACACTAACCAATGGCTTCTTTTTTTATGGTGTAAATGTTCCCATCATAGCTGATTTCAAGTTAGCACCATGGTATCACTAGATATAGAGGTGGGAAGAGATACATATCATCAGCTCTTGCAAGCCTGTGTGGCCTCCAGTACACCAGTGCCTTTGGCCCTCTCTAGCCTTATCAGCCCCTATGCTTTCCACCAGACGCAGGCTTCAGGAGAAGATCTATCTCTTCCACAGAACCCGAAGTCCACAGGGATACACAGCAGAAGCAGTAAAATGCTACTGAGGGTAGAGAGGGGGTTCTGGCTGCAGGGAAATGGTTGAGAATTATCATCACCTCTTCACTCCCCATCTGCCATCACTCCCACCTTCAGCAGAAGTACCTGTTCATTGGTGACCCCAGGGCGCAGGGTTCCATGCTTATAATCCTCCAGTAGCTGCACAGCTTCTCGGAGACGTCTCTGTGGGGAAAAGAAAAAGGGCGTTGAGGGGCACAGATTCAGGGCTTGTTTCCTTTGTAGGGTGGCATCAAGGGCAATCAAGTACTGTAATGTTTAGTGTGCAGGGCCTTAGGGGCACATACAAAACAATAAGACAATATAAAAGGACACACCTTAAATGTTCTGCCACAGGAAAATGACTAAACTGTGGCCTGGTAACACTATGGAACATTATTTGGCAGTTTAAAAAGTAAACGAAGAACTGCTTACTCCAAGGTGTAGAGTGAGAAAGGGTTTAGTTCTTTCTCAACCCTGCCTTTTGCCAAAATCTTTTGTGTGGGTTGTGTTTGTTTGATACAATGAATGGCATCATATTGCTCTACAGTTCCAAATATGTAAGGAGCTCTGGTAGCATAGTGGTTATGAATCAGGCTGCTAACCTCAGGCTCAGCAGTTCGAAACTACCAGCTGTTCCATGGGAGAAAGATGAAGCTTTCTGCTCCCAGAAAGATTTACAACCTCGGAAACCCTGCACAGGGTCACTATGAGTCGGAACTGACTCCACGGCACATAACAAAAACAACATACAAATATGTATACAAATGTATCAAAAATGCTCCACCAGACTGGCAACAGGTGTTACCTCAGATAGGGAGAAAACAGCCCATGATTGTCAGAGGAAACGCTCATCTTAATTGTAATATTTAAAGTTTGTATAAAAAGAACATACTTTTGTATAATTTCTTTCAAACATTTTTAAAATACTAGTAAACATTTAAGGAGCTCTGGTAGCGTAGTGGTTACGAATCAGGCTGCGAACCACAAGGTCAGCAGTTCGAAACTGCCAGCTGCTCCGCGGGAGAAAGATGAGGCTTTCTGCTCCCGTAAAGATTTACAGCCTTGGAAACCCTGTTCAGGGTTGCTTTGGGTCAGAACTGACTCGACAGCGCTTAACAATAACAACAAAGGAAACATTTATATATTAAAATACATATGACTACAGTAACTGATGGGAAAAGGGAGGAAAAAAGCTAATAAAATTGCAGGATGTTTTTAATTTAAATAACTGAAGAGATAGCAACAGTGATAGAAGGCAGCCATTGTCCACCAAAAGACTTGTACAAGAAGAATGTTCACAGCAGCACTGTTCATAATAGCCCAGAACTGGAAATGACTCAAAAATCAATAGTAGAATAGGTAAGTAAATAGGAGTCTCACACATAGTGGAATACTATGCAGAAATTCTTTTAAAAGTGAACTACAAATACAAGTACATGTCTGAATCATACAGACATAATGTAGCAGACTGTATTTTCCAAAGATGGCTTCCCCAAAACTTTCCATCCCCCAATACTTCTGGAACCTCCCCTCACTCCGATCCAGAGTATATATCCCCTCCCCTTGATCCCAGACAGGCCTTTGTGACTACTTCAACCAACAGAGGAGGGCAGAAATGATGCAGTGGGACTTCTGATGCTCAAACACCAAAATACCTTGCACTTCCACCTTGTTCTTTGGGGATGCTCATTCTTGGAACCCAACCATCATACAAGAATGAAGTTCAAGATCCATGTGGATATGAACTGAGACCCATGGCCCATAGCTCCAACTGAGCTACCAGGTAGCACCAGCTTGCCCACCATGTGAGTGAACTATCTGAAACGGATCTTCCAGGTCCCAGTCAATCTGTTCTTGCTGGTACCACATGGAACAGAGACAAAGCACTCTCTTTGGGCCCTGTCCAAATTGAAGATTAGTGAGCAAAATAATGAACTGCTAGTATTTTAAGCCACAAAATTTTGGAATGGTAGGTAGCTAATACATAATGAGGAGTGAGGGAAACCAGACACAAGAGAGTATATAAAGGAACACATGAAAAAGGAACCTAGGGTGGTAGACGTCATTATAGTGTCACCTTTGAAAGGTAATACTGATTTGGAAAGGACAAGAAAGAATAGAATAATGGAAATGTTCAATGTCTTTATCTGAGTGGGTTATACTGATATAAACAAACATACTGTGTGAAAAATGGTTGAGCCATACTCTAAATATTTTGTACATATGTTTTATTGTATGAAAGCTGTACTGTAATTTGTATGAAGGTAAATCAAAAAGTACTATTATAAAATAATTGAAACACTTATTAAACAAAAATAGTAAAAAGTGAAGTTAATTGTTCCTTGATGTAGCCTACATATAGGACTGCAAACTTATAAAAACATGATATGAAGTGAGGGGAGATACACAAAAATGCCCAATACCCATATTGCAGATAGTACCCATATGACCTAGCTTCGATGGCTTGATAATCAGAACTCAAATAGAGAAAGAGAAAGAAATTTGATAAAGGAAACATGTATAAATTGCTACAATTTGGTGAAATTGACTTATACTTATGGTTGTAATAGCTCAAAATACCAACTGAGAGGGAAAGAATCTTCACATCAAAGATCAAACTTATCCCCTCTGTACACAGGGTTGATAGAGTCAGGCAACTTAGACAGTGGCTACCTAAAACAGGGGGCTATAAAGGCATGAAATGGCTGGCTTACAAGTTTTCAAGAGGGAGTTTAGTTTCAGAGTATGCAGGGAAAGGCAGAATCCCCATTGAATAAGTTTCATCTTATCTAGATGGGTCTGGTGAAAGGAGATGGGGATAGATTCTTAAAATTCAATAGTGAGTAACTGTTATCATGACTAATTGCAATTGTCACAATGGTAAAGGTAGACATTTTGTAACATAAAGTGGGGTGTAGTTAATCTAACATTTCAGGAACAAAGGACCCTAGGACCATTAAGGGAGAAGAACACAATCAGAATGTGGACCCTATCCACAGAAGCAGCAACACCAGAGATGAGGAGGAGGCAGAGATGAGGACACGGAGAGAGAAAACAGCTGAGAACTCTAGACTCATGGAAAGAGAAAGCTGTGCACAGGTGGCCAAGAGGCAGGCCTGCAGAATGTGCCCTTGGGTTGTTTAAATTATTATATATTCCCTAGTGTTTTTGTGTACATCAAAAAGAAAACAGAGGGAATAGAAGGCAAATACTGTTGAATGATGATGCAAGGGAGGGGATTGTAATCATTGCAATGAAATGAAATATGATAGGATGAGCGCAAAACCGATGTTCTCCCATGTAAACTATCACTCAATTCAGAATAAAAGCTTTAAAAAAAAACTTCTAAAAACAGTGTTTGTATCTCTCTAGCCCTTCTGGTGTGGCACTGTAGGATAATGCACTGGACCGCAAGGTTGGTTTCAGCCTCAAGGTTGGCAGTTCAAACTCACCAGCTGCTCCTCAGAAAACCTATACAAGGTCACTATGAGTCAGAACCGACTCATTTAACAACAACAACACTTCCCCCAAACAATTCCATGCTCTTTGATTTACATCATGTCAAAATGACAGTTTTCGAAGGCTTGAGGGTCTCAAATCGTGTCCCTTCTAAATGTCCTTTGAGTTTTAGAAACAAACAGTAGTCTGAAGTGACAGGATCAGGGCCACAGAGTAGATGGAGTAAGGTTTCCCAACAAAATTCTCATGGGACAGCCCAGAAGAATGAGCAGGTGCACCGCCCTGATGGAAAAAATGCCTCAGTGCCACTTCCTGGCATTTTTCTCACCAATGTAGTTTTCAGTTTTCTTAAAATGTCTTCATTATAAGCCCCCATGATTGTCTTGTTTCCTTTGAAAAAAATCTATCAAGATTACCCCTTAGGGATCCAAAATAACAGTTGCTATAACCTTCTGAACTGGTATCTCTGCCTTGACTTGACCTGGCCCAGCACATCCTCTCAGAAGTAATTGTTCTGATTGGACCTTGTTTTTGAAGACAACCTAACAAGACTAAGACAAGTGTATTACTGAAAAAACTTGTCTGTAGCCATTCACCGATCATGGAGACATGTCAAAACATGTTTTGTTTGGAATGAACCTGTGCATGTATGAACTGGAACCCTAGCAGCAATACCTTTGGATGTATTCATGTATGCATATATAAGTCCCTGGGAGGTACAGATGGCTAAAATGTTTAGCTGCTAACCAAAATGTTGGTTCCACCCCGAAGTGCCCGAGAAGAAAGATACTTACAAAAAATCAGCCAATGAAAATTCTGTGGAGCACACATGGCGTCAGCATAAATTGGATCACCAGATTACCAGACTCAATGGCAACTGGTTTATGTTGTATAGCAGAAAAATTAACAACAAATAGACAATGGTAAGAGAAGACAGTCTACAACAAGGGTCAGATGAAGGGCCCAGACATCAGGGATGCCCAGTGTGATGCAGGAAACTAGCTGAAGTCACTCTATTTATTCCCCTTCTGGCTGAGGGGCATGGCTGGCTGGATCTAGGAGTGCAGAGAGACCTCAGTGGAAGTACCTTGGTCTAAAAGGAGGAAGGCAGCACCAGCAAGACTAGAGGTTTGCTAAGCTGGCAGATAGCGTGGTTGCCCAGGAAGAGAAATGAACAGCTACCTCCTAGACTGTATCAGTAGAAATAACTACTGACCCAGACAAGTCGGCCAGACCAATGTCAATTTTTCATACCAGTGTGCAAAGTACCTGTGCCCAGCCCTGGTCTAACTCAGGGCTGTCTGCAGCAAACCACTGGTTGTCAAAAGGCCAGGAAAAGGAAGCCAGAATACTAAAACCCTGTGGCCTTCTGCTTTCAAATGTATAGATATTAATTGTAAAAGTCCCTTCCCAAAATCTGTTTTCAAAGTGGAGATAGCTTTGTGGGCTTGTTTGTTTTCCTAGTTATATTTAATTCATACTGTTTCAAGAAAACACCATAAAAAAATAGAAAAACACGAAATATCATTTAAAATCATCTGTAATCACACCACTAGATAATCACTGTAAAAATGAGGCTGATTCTCTTTCTAGTTAATACATTTGGTTTTCAACAAAAATGAGATCATATTGATCATTCTAACTTGCTTATGGTTGTATAGGTAATACGTGAGCAATTCAGTACTTGAACCCAGAGTCAAACCCTTCCTTTGTCCAGCCCCTCTTACACCCTATCAAAGCCTCCTAGTGATACAGTAAGCTCCCCACCGAAGCCATTTCCTCTACTGCACAACCACCGCAGGCCTGCTTGCACAATGAACGTTCCACTTTCCAACGCTGAATGGTGAATGGCCCCGTGTTCTCATTAGTTTTCCCACTTCAGGGATTCTCCTGAGTTCCCATAACAACCTGGCCAGATTCCATCTCATTTGACATGGTCATCAAAGGGTGCCAAAGAGTCCTGAGTTTGGCAAAAGGCAGGGTTGAGAAAGAACTAAATCCAAAGTTCCTGAAGAGAAGTCTGAAAAATCCCGGCCTGAAGGAAGCTAGAATCTTGGGGGTGGGGGGAGCCATAGGCTAGCCTTTAAGAAAACATTGACATGGTAGGAATTCCAACTCCCAGTGACCTTTAGTGGATTTCAGAGCAGAACTACTTCTTGGGGCTTTCCTGGCTATAATCTTTAAGGGAACAGATCACCAGCCTTTATTTTCCACAGAGCCAATGGGTAGACTCAAACTGCCAACTTTTTGGTTATTAGTACCAGAGCCCTATAGGCTGGCTTTGGATGGTACTCTCAACCAGAAGTCCCACTATCAGAGAGACTGAGGAATCTGGTCTCAGGCGTGGTGGGACAGACAAGTCCCAAAGCAATTTGTCATGAGGGGTCCCTGAGGGCTGGCTGTTGTGGGCACTAGAAGGCAGACCTCCCTGCTTTCCCCTTTCACCCTGCTGTATTGTGAGGCTTGGCAGAAGGGCCTGAGCACTGGAGGGGTGGGGAAAGCCTGGGAGGTTTGTGGCAGGGTGATCTCTGCAGGAAGTCTTTTCAACCAGGAACAAGCAAGCAGCAGCAGCGGATATGAAAAGGATTTTGAGGGGCCCTGCTGGTTCACAGACAAGGCAGCCCCTCTCTGGAGCCCTAGCAAGGGTGGGGGAGACAAAGCCCAGGCTGCAACTTGCCAAACTGTCTCCTTCATCAGCCTTCCTGCCTACCCAAAAGTCATCCATGAGGATGACTCTTTGCCTGGTCCCCAGAAGGTCCCTCTGGAAATACATACACCTAGGAGAGGTGTGAGGATTGAGCAGAGGAGTCTACACGCCTCCATCCTGCCCCCAAGTCCCTGAGGGGGAATGGGTAGGAAGCAAAGGGGCAGTCTCACTCGCAGTGTTTGAGTGGTGACCAGAGAGGGTAGGGCATCAGAATGTCCAGGAGAAGAGACAGTGACACGGGAACAAGAAAGAGTGATCAGAAGCAAAAGGAATCTGTTGTAGAGGCGGGGAAGGGCACCACAGCCCAAACTCAATGCAGACTGTTAGTCTTTGTGTGGTTAATGTTGTTGTTGTTAAGTGGCATGGAGTCAGTTCCTCCTGATGGGTTTGAACTGCCAACCCAGTCCTGATCCTACAGTACCACACCAGCTAATGGAGATATCTAAATGATTGAAATATACTCCTAACATTTGCCTTATTATAATCATATCGCATAAATATTTGATGGTAGTGGTATTACCACATGAGATGAGACAAGAGGCCAGGAGGAATAGCACTCCAAAATCTTTCACACCTCCACCTTCTAGCAAAATGAACTGCCTACCCTCTGGGTCCTGCAGGCAGTTCTCATCTCCTGACCCTGCCATATTGTTCCCTTCACCAAGACACCTTTCCTCCCCAGAGTCGATCACCATCCCTAGCTTCTGACTCTCCCTGGCTTCCAACATTAGAATAATTACCTACTCATTCTACCCTATAATACACCCAAAATAGTACCCGATTACTACACCAGTACTAGTCTGGACTCATATTGGGTTGCTATTATTAATGCTATTCCAGTTAGTTTTCTAATGCCCTTCAGCATGAAAATCTGTCACCTACTCATTCCTTTAAATGATTATTGAAATCAGAAAAAAGTAATTAAAAGCCTAATGCTTAATTAGAAGTAACCTGTCCATACATCTATGGCCAATTGATTTCAAGGGTGCCAAGTCCATTCAGCAAATGATGCTGAGACAACATCTCCACATGGACAAGAATGAAGTTGAACTCATACCTCACAGCACATCCAAACAGTCACTCTAAATGAATCAATGACCTAACTATAAGAACTAAAATCAGAAAACTCTTAGAATAACACAGTTTCAGGACCTAGTTTTTGACAATGGATTCTCATTGTTGCTATTAAGTGCCAGTGAGTCAGTTCTGACTCATAGAGATCCTGTACAGGGTTTCCAAGGAGTGACTGGGGGGTCTAATGCTTATCCCAGAGCACCACACTCACATTTGATATAAAAAGCACTAGCAACAAAATAAAAGAAATGGATTAATTGGACATCATTTTTTTTTTAAATGCATCAGAGGGACTTTTTCAAGACTGTGAAGAGAGAACTTAGAGAAAGGGAGAAAATATATTGGGGAATCACATATCTGATAGAGTTTAATTTCTAGACTATATATACATATATAACTTCTTACAAGTCAACAACAAAAAGACAACCCAATTTAAAAGTGAGCATAGGAGGATTAGATTGGAAATGAAGGGGGCAACACATTTATATTAATAGGGGAAGAACAGCTTAGAAAAGGAGGATGTTTTAATGGTTAGACAACTCACAAGAAGGTGATCAGTATCACTGGATTGTATGAGTCTATGTAGAAATTGTTGAACTGATGTATGTTTACCTAGGCATATCCTCAACAAAAATAAAAATAAAATAAATTATAAATTTTTTCAATGCACAGAGGACTTGAAAAGACATTTCTTCAAAGAAGATACATAAATAGCCAGTTGTTCTTTTTAAGTGCCATTGAGTCAATTCTGACTCATAGCGTCCCTGTATAGGATTTCCAAGTGATGTGAACCATCAACCTTGCAGTTAGCAGTCCAGTACTTATTCTACAACACCAAACCAGGACCCAAAATAGGCAGTAAGCACATGAAAAGATGCTCAGCATCATTCATCATTGCTATTAGAGACTTTTGAACTGATTCCAACTCACAGTGACCAAACGTGACAGATGAGAACTGTCTTATAATATCTTCTGAGTTGCAGATCACCAGGTCTTTCTTTCACAGATTCATTGGGTGGGTTCAAACTGCAAACCTTTCAATTAGCAGTCAAATTCTTAATTGTTGGAGCCACCAGGCTCCTTTAATAGTCACTCCAAAACTAAAACACCCACTGCCATCGGCTTGATTCTGACACACAGCAATCCTAGAGGACAGAGTAGAACTGCTTCATAGGATTTCCAAGGCTGTAAACTCAAGATCGGCAGTTCGAAACTACCAGCCATTCTGCAAGAGAAAGATGAGGCTTTCTGCTCCCGTAAAAATTTACAGCCTCGGAAACCCTGTACAGGGTCGCTATGAGTTGGAACCAACTCCACAACAACAATAAAACCTTTACAAAAGAAGATGGTCTCATCTTTCTTCAATAAAATTGCTGGTGGGAGGAGAACAAACAAGATGGCAGATCGGGTGGAC
>NW_006408570.1:411654-423493 GCF_000296735.1 Chrysochloris asiatica | reverse complement strand
AAAAAAAAAAATTGCTGGTGGGTTTGAACTGGTGACCTTGAGGTTCACAGCCCAATGCTTAAACCACTGTGCCATCAAAACCACAATGAAACACCACTTCACGTCCATTAGGATCAAGAAAATAGAAAACAAATCATGCATTGCTGCTGCTGGTGGTTATGTGCCACCGAGTCGATTCAACTCATAGCGACCCTGTGTAAGGTTTCTGAGGCTGTAAATCTTTATGGGAGCAGAAAGTCTCATCTTTCTCTCTCAGAGCAACTGGTAGATTTGAACTAATGATCTTTCAGTTAGCAGTCCAACTTGTAATCCGTTACGCTATAGGGCTCTTTGTATTGCTGGTTGTTGTTGTTAAGTGCCGTCAAGTTGGTTATGACTCATAGCAACGCTGTATAGAGTTTCTGAGAAACAACTGTTGAGTTTGAACTGCCAACCTTTTGTTTCAAACCAGTCTTGAGATTGAGTGCTTATCCTACAGCGCCACACCAGGATTCCTATACTGTTGGTGTGTTGTTGTTGTTAAGTGACATCAAGTCGGTTCCAATCCATAGCGACCCTGTATAGGGTTTCCGAGGAGTGGTTGGTGAGCTTGAACCACTAACTTTGCATTACAAATTGATTCTGCAGGTCAACGCATTAACCCACAGTGCCATACCAGGACTCCTATTCCTGGTTTGTTATTGTTAAGTGTTGTCAAGTCGACTCCGACCCATAGCAACCCTGTATAGGTTTTCCAGGAGCAGCTAGTGAGCTTGAACCACGGATCTTGCAGTTCAAACGACTTTGCAGTCTGACGCATTAGCCCACAGCACCACACCAGGATGTAAAGTGATGTAGTCACTGTGAAAAACAGCTAGATGGTTTCTCAAAAAGTTAAACATAAGACCATGTGAACCAGCAATCCTAGGTATTTACCCAGAAGAACTGAAAGCAGGGACTCAAACAGATTTCTGCACACCAAAGTTCACTACAGCATTATTCACAATAGTCAAAAAGAGAAACAACTCAAGTGTCCACCAAAAGATGAATGGATAAACAAAATGGGGTGTAGACATACAATAGAATACTCACCCATAAAAGGAAATACAGTTCTAATACATGTTACAACATGTTGTTGAACCTTGAAAATATGTGAAGTAAGTCATACAATAAAGGACTAATATTATATAATCCCACCTATATGAAATATCTAGAATAGGCAACTACATAGAGATAAGGGTTTATTAGAAGTTGCTAGGGGCTACGGAGGAGTCCTGGAGTAGCACTGAGGGTTAATGCGCTGGACTGCAATGTTGGTTTGAGCTGCAAGGTTGGTGGTTCAAGCTCACCCATCACTCCTTGGAAACTCTATACAGGGTCACTATTAGTTGGAACTGACTAGATGGCACTTAACAACACCTGAGGCTATGGAGGTAAAGGAAAATGGGGAGTTACTGCTTCAAGGACCCAAGTTTCTGTTTGGTGATGAAAAACATTTGGACAGTGACCACACCCTATGTGAAAGGTCAAAGCCTTCCCTTTGGGGTTCTACCCAGCCCTGCTGATTTCCTTCCTTAGCCTGACTCTGCACAGAAGACTCCCAGCCCTCCAAGATGCTCTGCCCTCAATTTATTCTGGCAGAGATTTCATGAACCAAGGAGACTTTACTGACAACTCCCCAGGAATGATGAGGGAGGGGACAATACTGTAACACTGCAACTTTCCCAAGCGCAGGCCCATCACCTTTCTCAAAAGAGGCCCCCAGCCCAGTCTCCATTGTGCGTTTCTTTTACTGCCCTGACTGCTCACCTTGGTCTCTTCTACTCCTTCCCACTGTTTTCCCTTCTTTTCCTTCTCTCTCCTTTTAAAATCAAAAAGCACAATTCTTTCCCCTCTGCCAAGCAGAGACCTCCTTCCTCCTTTGAATCCTTGTTCAAGGCACTCTAGGAACAAAGACAGCATTCTTCCTATGAGAAATTATAGTGGATACAATTTTCTCCACCTCATTACACATACAAAGGTTAGAATCTTTTCAAAGTTTGCTCAGTTATAAATTGCAAACAAGTAGCTGTAAAACTTCCTTAAGTTGAGTCCATCTATTGACTCAGCCACTGCTCCTCAAAGCCTGGTCATCAAGTGGCTCAGCTGTTCAGGATCTTTCCAGCTTAGAAAACTTCAGTTTCTCCTTCAAGTCTGCCATTACCCTCCCATCCTCACAAGCAAACAGGCCCACCCCAGGTCTCCTCTGACTGGGTAGCCATAGCCCAAGTTCCCTCCCAGGACACCAGCTAAGGGCTCTGGAGAGAGGCAGTGCTTTGTAGACTTAAGTCATGGCCTGTGGGCTGAGCCCAGCAGAAGAGAGAGCCTGGTCCTCCCGGTGTCATGAGAGCTCATGGGGTAGGGGCTCGGGTAAGAAACACTCCTCTCAGCACCTCAAACTTCTTAATGCTTCAGTGGAGATGGCTTTGCTAAGAAACCTGCCTAGGCTAGAGCCAGCAAAGGTTAAGCCCACTGTCTACCTAGCATGGAAGCCCCACTTAGGTCCCTTCCAGAGATTTTAGGGACTGGAAGACCTTCTATGGGTAAAACTTTTCTGAAAGGGTGGCAATAGTCCCTAATGAGGTGCAGAATTGTGTATCTTTCTGGGAAGCTGATGAGAATTTCTTAGGAGGGAAGCGATCATGTGAAACTCAAAGAATATTCTAAAATTGTCAATCCTTTAGCTATGTACTAGTAAATATTTAACTAGCTCTGACATTTCAATTAATAGTATAGTATAGTATGTTGTTGTTGTTATGTGCCGTGGAGTCGGTTCCGACTCAAGCGACCCTGTACAGGGTTTCCGAGGCTGTAAAACTTTATGGGAGCAGAAAGCCTCATCTTTCTCCTGCAGAACAGCTGGTAATTTTGAACTGCTGACCGTGAGATCAGCAGCCCAATTAGTAACCACTATTTGTAAATATTGATAGAGGAAAGCAACTAAAAATGGTTTAGTTGGGGTCTTTTAAAATGCCAGAGTTGAGAAAGAAAACTGTGATACAAGGAAGAGGTTTATCAAATGAAATGGACTGGGAATGGAAGGAGGGAGAGACATTTAACTGGTCATCCCTCCACAAAGCCCTGCTTCTGGTAGTTCTGAGAAACACGCCTCCCTACATCTACCCCTCAGTTCTCCAAAGTTCTACTCCCTACATCTACCCCTCAGTACTCCAAAGTTCACCATTAGTACCTCTAGGTTTTGACTTAAGCATTGACCTCAATCAAGCAGGTGGTGTCTGGGTTGGGATTTTAGGACTGCAATTTTATCTAGTTTTGCACAGTTCAGGAACTTTCTAGTAAGACACATTACCTAGACTGTGTAAGTAGTTTCTCTAGTCTGGTGCTCTTACAGAAGTTTTATGTACACACACAACACTTTCGGAGACCCCAGACAGAGCTTAGGATTGCAGAAGCTTTGATCTCAAGAAGCAGTAGATCTGAAAGGCAGATAAAACCAGGCAGCAAGATCTCCAAGCTTTTCATTTTTGCTAAGATGTAGTAGGACACCATGTAACAGGGTAGTTTCTACAATTCATGATACTGGACTACATTCCTCTAAGATGGGCCTAGGCCCAGGTGCCCATTAAGCCTTGTGCTTCCTGCCACCATGGATCTGAAACAAGTCAGCGCTCAGCACGAAGAAGATGTGCAATGAAGTCCTGTTCACTTGGAAAGTGGTCTCAGAGGATCGGCGACTTGCTTCAGGGTGGACCCAGGGCCTGAGTTCAGGCCTTCTGCCAGCTAAGCTATCTTGGATAACTCCTGAATTTGAGTTACCTGAATACAAAGGCAAACTGGCTAAGAGTAAGGGTTCTGGAGACAAGCTTACCTGAGTTCAGACCCTGGCTCCAACTTCTGCCAGCTGTGTGACCATATGCATGAGACTTAACTTCTGTCTGTCTGTTTCCTCATCTGCAAAATGGAACTTACAATAATATCTACCTCACAGGGTTGCTTTGACTTAATCTGATCAACTCATGCATATAAAATGCTTACAAAACTGCCTGTCTTACAGTAAGTGCTTAATAAACATTGGCTATTTTATATGTGCCCACCACACAGTCTCAGACACATGTGTACATACATACAACTACTTACAAAGCACACTTCTTAGAATGACTACAATAAAAATGTTTTAAACTGACATCAAGTGTTGATGAGGATGTGGAGCAACTGGAACTCTCGTACATTACTGATAGGAATGTAAAAGGATACAGCCACTTTGAACAATAGTTTCACAGTTTCCTATAAACACACACTTACCATATGAGCTAGCAATCCCATCCCTATTTTTCACCCAAGAGAAATAAAATCATACATCCACACAAAGACTGTTTATAGCAGTTTTATTCATAATTGTCAAAAAAAATGGAAATAGCCCAGGTGTTAATCAATAGGTGAATGATTAAACAAATTCAGTGGTATTTCCATTCAATGAAATACTAGTCAGCAATAAAAATGAACTATTAATATATGCAACAACATAGGTAAATCTCAAGAGCTTTGTGTTAAAGGAAAGAAGTCAGGCATATTGTAGGATTCCATTTATATGACATTCTAGAAATGGCAAAATAATAAAGGTAGGAAACACATCAGTGGCTGCCAAAGGCTGAGGTGGGGAGAAGAGATTGACTACAAATGGGCACGAGGGAACTCTTTAAGGTGATAGAAATGTTTTGCCTTAATTGTGGCAGTGAATACATCAATGAATACAGTTGTCAAGACTCATGTAAAAAAGGTGAATTATACCTTAATAAACCTGAAGTTTAAAGCCAGTAACAGTTACCTATGAGAAAAGGGAACCAGGAAGAGAAGATAATAAAAAGACATCTGTACTGTTTCAACTTTTATAATGAGCATAAAATCCATGTATTTGGTAATAGTTTTTTTAAACTTTTAGATCATAACAATATCCATCTTGAAGGGGTGTTGTGAGATCCAAATGAAATGAGAGAATGTGAATAAAGCACACATAACAGTGAATAAACTCAAATACAGATATATTGTTAAGTGCCATTGAGTTGGTTCCAACTCAGGGAGCCTGTATAGGGTTTCCAAAGAGTAGCTGGTGAGGCTGAACTGATGACCTTGTGGTTCAAACCAACCCTGCGGTTCAGTGTATTAACCCACAGTGCCACACCAGGACACTCTCTCTCTCTCTCTCAATATATATATATAGAGAGAGATATAGATAGATAGATAGATAGATAGATAGATAGATAGATAGATAGATAGATAGATAGATAGTTATAGTTAAGTGCTGTCGAGTCGATTCCAACCCATAGAGACCCTGTATAGGGTTTCCGATGAGCAGCTGGTGAGTTTGAACCGCTGGCCTTGAAGTTCAAACAGCTTTGCAGTCTGGCACATTAGCCCACAGCGCCACAGCAGAACTCCATGTAT
This sequence comes from Chrysochloris asiatica, assembly GCF_000296735.1. Taxonomy (NCBI): domain Eukaryota; kingdom Metazoa; phylum Chordata; class Mammalia; order Afrosoricida; family Chrysochloridae; genus Chrysochloris; species Chrysochloris asiatica. Next base: position 418,072 of record NW_006408570.1, on the reverse strand, counting down.
ATATAAACACACATATATAATCTTTCCTGTCACTTGTCACCACCCTCCTTATTTTTTTTTATCTGCCATCTTCCCTACTCCTTCATCTCCCATAGATCTTCTGAAGTGACAAAGTACAAAGGGCATGGTGCCCCCTTGAGAGTGACAGCCATGACTTACCTCAGTGACAAAGAGTGTGCGAGGATCAATGATATCCAAGAAGTGCCTGAAGCGGCCATAGAAGGAAGTCTGGAGAAGGGGATGGGAGAGGAGAATAGATCAGTTTTGCATACCATCCTCACAGCAGAACCCCACCCAGAAGTTCACCCTTATTATTAGGGCCCACAACCCCCCAGACGCCCCATGTGGGTAATGAATACCAACAACACCTCACTGTTCAAGGACCTGGGAGCAGCTTCCCAGGTCTGAGGGCCTTCTAACATCTACTCAGAAAGATCTCGAAGGTTGGCACTCAGCGATCATCTCAACTTCTCTTCAAAGTACTCTGCTTTCCCCCATCTCTCCCAATGTCCTGAGATCCACTCAGAGCTCTCTAGAAGCCCTCTAAGGAAGCCTCCTCCCTAACCCTCTCCCAGTCTGCCCTAGCACCCCTTGGATGAGGGTGGGTCCTCCCAGGGTCCAGCTCAGGCCCTGCCTCCCAGGAGATGCTCCCCACAAGCAAAGTTCAAACACCACAGTACCAGGTCTACAGCCCTCACACCCTCGTTCACCCATAGCCCTGGAGCAGGACAGGGGCCCCTGTCAGAGCAGGGTCCCTGGGAAAGGAAGGCTTTGTACTAAACAGGCCACAGGCATTGGAGTACAATGAAAGGAAACCCAGCAACCGCCTCCACTGGGCCTTCTGCCCTGGGGACAAAGCCAGCTAGGCAAAGCTGAACCCAAAGAGAGGAGAGAGGGTGCCAAGTTTGGGGGGGTGGGTGTTCATGCCTCACTGGGCTCCTGATACCTCCCTGGAGTCTCACAGCTCTCCAGGCACCATCTTCTGTACAGTGGAGTAAAGAGAAGCTTCCAGACTCCCTTCCATTGGAACCAGCAGCCAACCTCTGTTCCTTTCCTTTCCCAATAAAGACTTTGCAACAGGCCCAGTTACCACAAAGTATCCATCCTGCCAGCATCTCTATGTTCTCCACGGTAGCTCTTGCAAGCAGCCCCCTCTTGGCTTCCTATCTCCACCCTCATGTCAGCCCCCACCTCCACCTATTCCTAACAAAAACCAGTACTTCTCTAACCTCTTGTAACTCCAGTGGCCTAAACCAGTTCCCCACTAAGGCATGCATACATGATGTTCACGTTGTTGCCCTTGCAAATTTTAACCTCTAGAATTTAGTCTAAGGAAGCAATCAGTGATGTTGAGAGATGGGATTAGAGGTATATTGTTAAAGATGTTTGCCGCTTTATTATTTATAGGAGTGGATGGTTAAACCATGATGGTCATTCACATGAGGGCAGGGGAGGGAGGATTTGAAAGGTCTGGCTGTTGGTGGTCCAGGTAACAAAAAGGATCAGCTGGGGTGAAGGTGAGGAACTGGGAGAATAATCTGTACTGCATGAACAGTTTCCTGAAGGCAGCTCAGCAGGACCTTCCAGTCTCTGATTTCCTCTTCAGGTTGGCTTGATCCTGTCCCAGCCCTGCTCAGCCTTCTTGTGTTACTCTCTGCCACTTCTAGAGAGAGTCCCAGGTAAAGCACTTTGTCCCACACATCTACAAATCCCTTCAGAACTAGCCTTAGAGAACACCACAATGAACTAGTCCTCAAGGAGCCCAGACTCCAAGAGAGACCAATAAGTAAATAAATAACTAAAAAACACTACGATCAGTGCTTAAATGAGGCATCACAAAGTGCAGTGGGGACACAGATTATTTCTTCCCAGAGTGAGTTGAGGAGGCTTCCCAAGGAAAGAGGAAGTGGGACAGGTGGATGGATGAGTTTATCAAGCAGAGAAGGGTATAAGCAAAGCTTGAGGACACGTATGCTGGGATTCAAATCAGCACTAGAGCGGCTGGTCCATTCACTCATCCACTAAAAAGCTATTGAGGACCTACTGTGTGCCCAGCACAGTGACAAATAAGAGAATGAAGAAGAGCAAAGAATCAGGGATCATACAAGATTTCTAACTAGATACACATGCTCATTTACCAGGATAAGCAAAGTCAGAGCACACTGATTTAATACAGAGCAAGATGAAAATTCTATGTTGGTCATGTAAGTTTCAGATAGAGGACCTTCCAGACGTAACACTTTGGAAGTACAGACCTGAGATTTGAGAAAGGGGAGCTGAGCTGGAATTGGTAAGCACAGATGACAGCAGCCTAGTCCAATAAGCCAAAGATCACCAGAACAAACCTGCAGTCCGACAAAGTCAGGTTTATTGATGCATTGCAATTAGGATGGCTACATACCACAGGAACTGGGGGTGCTTCACCAAGTAATTGGTGAGAGATGGAGTGAAGCTTAAAGGAAGCAGTGATTTGTTAGGCTCTAAGCAAAGTAGTGGCACTATGGGCTAATGCGTCAGACTGCAAAGTCGTTTGAACTGCAAGGTTGGTGGTTCAAGCTTACCAGCTGCTCCTTAGAAACTCTATACAGGGTTGCTATGGCTCAGAATTGACTCAACGACACTTAACAACAACAAGCAAAGCAGGGCTTGATGGACAGGGATGGATAAAATCTGAAGTAAGAGATGATGCAAGGTCTGGCTTTCTTGGAGACTGTAAAGCTAAGATAAATGCGGACTGTGGTATCAGCTCCTTAGTTAAAACTGTGCATTTGGGTTGGAAAGAAAGTTGACTCTCGAATTCAAAATACCTTAGATCCACCAGGTAAGAGCATGGCTTTTTGTTCCTACTGATAGGATTTTAAACAGCATAATTTCTGGCAACCTATAATTTTAGAGACTGAGATTTCTCCATAAGTAAGAAAATGTGGTCACTCTAAGAAAGGGGCCGTTATGCCATCTTACAATTACAGCAGGGCCTTCAGAGAAGTGTTATTTCTCTGCAGCTGACTTTCTCTGGTCTGTCTGCCCACCTTCATCAAAGGCAAGGAAGATTTCTTAGGCTGTTAGTTTTCACTTCCAAAGTTCAGCGCCCAATTTGACCGAATCTGAAAGTCGGTAGATTTTTACCTCCCCTTTTTCTTTGCTGGAAAAATCAGTCAGTGATCCCTTCTCTTTCCCTGCACTACAAGGGTGAGTCGGCTAAGCCTCTGAAGGGTTTCCAGGCCTGCAGCAGCGAGCTGCCTTCCCCCTTCCAGGCTTGGTCTCAGGTCTGACCCCTCTACCCACCTGCAGGCCCCTGGGAGAGAAAGGACTTGAGGACAAGAGCAAAGAGCAAAGTCTTGGGAAGGACCTGTAATCCCTGCTGTCCCCAATCCTCTAACCTGCTGCCCTTCTGGATTAGGATTGAAATATTATAGGCCAAAGGAAGAAAGACTGAACCAACACAGTAGTTCAAAACCCAAGCTGCACACTGGACTCACTTCTGCCCAGACTAGTTCTATTGGTCTATGACAGGGGTAGAGAATGTTCAGCCCATGGGCTATGTTGTTGGTATTGTTGTTGTTAAATGCTGTCAAGTTGGTTCCGACTCATAGTGACCCTGTATAGGATTTCCGAGGAGCAACTGGTTGGCTTGAACCACTGACCTTGCAGCTCAAACTAGCCTTGCAGTCCAGTGCATTATCTTGCAACACCATACCAGGACTTCTAGGGCCACGAAATTATTACGTCTCACCCTGAAAAGGCAACCGCAGTTAGTCATCATATTGTTGTTGTTGTTGTTAAGTGCCGTCGAGTCAATTCCGACCCAAAGCAACCCTGTATAGGGTTTCCAAGAAGCAGCTGGTGAGCTTGAACAGCCAACCTTGCAGTTCAAACGGCTTTGCATTCAGGCGAATTAACCCACAGCGCCACACCAGGACTCCAGTCATCATATTGTTGTTGTTATTAAGTGCCGTCAAGTCAGTTCCAACCCATAGCGACCCTGTACAGGGTTTCCAAGGAGCAGCTGGTAAGCTTGAACCACCAACCTTGCAGTTCAAACAGCTTTGCAGTCTGGCACATTAACCCACAGTGCCACACTAGGACTCCTTAGGAGTAAGTTAATTAAACATTTGACCAAATAAAGCAGGCAAGTTTTGAAGGTGGTAATTTTGTATGACCCACAAATGATGTCATAAATTCTGACAGAAAAATGTTTCCCTACCCCTGGTCTATGGTGTGGTCCAGGCATCAGTATTGTGTTTTTTCACTGCCCACATGATGCTAATGCACATTCTGGATTGAGAGCCATTGGACTAGGAAGTGTTAGCTCACTCCATGGCACAAACCAGCCCTAGACCAGTCCTGTTGTGGTTGCTAAGTGCCATCGAGTCAGTTTCAACTCAATAGTGACCCTGTGTAGGACTTCTGAGGAATGGCTGGTGGGTTTGAACTGCTGACTTTGCAGTTCAAGCCCACCTTATAGTGCAGTTTTCTCCTCCAGTGCCACACCAGATCAGTCCTAAGAAGCAGTAAGTTTCTAACCTGCAAGACACTTTGATTTTAGAACTTTACTTCAGGCAAATGGCATGTAATGCTTTTCCACTGCCTCTGGACTCTCAGCCCACACAAACCTCTCAACCTTGAAGGGAAGAGCTAATTTTCCTGCCCAGTAAGTACCCCAGAGGGAACTCTGTGCAACAGCCCCCTGCTCTACTGCATTGTTGTTGTTGTTAAGTGCCGTGGAGTCAGTTCCGACTCATAGTGACCCTGTTTAGGGTTTCCAAGGAGCAGCTAAGGAGTTTGAACCACCGACCTTGCATTGAGTAGTTCAGTGCTTATTCTACAGTGCCACACCAGGACCCATAGTTTACAGTTAATTCTGGACCCCAGTACACATACAACACACTCACAGACCCAGTTATTTTAGCAGAAAGAGCAAGGAAATGAAAAAAACACCACCACCAAAACGTATTTCTAGATAACTTGATGCACAAATGGGCAGAAGCTTGTGTGTGTTTCCTGTCTGGGGTGTCTAAGGTTGGAGGAAAGTAAAGAGCCAGGTCAGGAGAGGAAATGAGAAGGAAATGGGGAAGAGAGGAAGCAAAGTCAGGTCTCAGAGATCAGCCAGCTGTGTCTCTCCCCTTCACTAGGCAGTGTGGAATAGTGGCTAAAAGCACTTACTGTGAGTTTACAGGTAACACAAGGATTAAACATGCTAAATAATCCCACAGGAATGCCACTGCCACATTCAGGAGGACATTCTACATGACAATGCATAGCACGGGATAAAAAGAGAGACAGAGGAAAGACCAACAGATTAGAAGTGACAAAAGAAACATATCAGTCAAATACAATGTCATGGAACTTGTGGGATCCTGATTCAAACAAATGATTAAAAAAAAATTGTGTGACAATCATGGAAATATGAATAATTAGTGATTTTGTGATATTAACAATTATTTTTGATGTGCTAGTGGTCCTGGTGTGGTGCTGTGGGTTAATGCATCAGACTGCAAAGTCTTTTGAATAGCAACATCAGCAGTTCACGCTCAGCTGCTCCTCGGAACTCCTATACAGGGTTGCTATGGGTCAGAACTGACTCAACGGCACTTAGCAACAACAACAACAAGTGGTACTGTGCTTAGGTTTAAACTAACTTTAAAAACGTTCCACCTCTGGTGGTAGTCTTCCCTCAAATCCATAACTCCACTTTAACCACAAGAAAAACTTCAGACAAATCCAAACTGAGGGAAATCCTGCAAAATATACAACTAGTGCTCTTGGTGTAGCACTGCAGGATCAGCACTGGATGGCCAACCACAAGGTCGGCAGTTCAAACCTACCAGCCATTCCTTGGAAACCCTATACAGGATCACTATGAATCAGAATTCACTCGACTGCACTTAACAACAACAAAGTATTCCTCAAAATTGCCAAGGTCATTAAAAACGAGGAATGTCTGAGAAACTGTCACAGACCAAAGGAGATGAAAGAGATGTGGTAATTATGTGCAATGTGGGATCCTGGAAGAGAAAGAGGAATAGTATAAAACCCAACCCATTGTCAAAGCTAGTGAAATTCAATAAGGGCTGGAGTTTAGTTAACATTGATTTCTTAGTTTGAACAAATATACCATAATAATGTGAAATGATAACATCAAGGGAAAGTAGGTGAGGGTAATAAGTGTTATTTCTGTAACCTTTGTGCAAATCAAAAATTATTTCAATATTTAAAAGTTTATTTTTAAAAAATAACCAAAAGGGTCTTTAATTTTTAATTTTTACAAGTACCTCCTGGTGTGGCACTGCAGGATCGTAAGACCAATGACTTGTTCATTGTGAATGCCTTTTTTAAACAACAAATAAGATGACTATAAATATGGACTTCACCAGATGGAATACACAGGAATCAAACTGACTACATTTGTGGTAAGAGT
>NW_006408570.1:399642-405794 GCF_000296735.1 Chrysochloris asiatica | reverse complement strand
CAGGCAACGTTTTGTTCTGCTATACATAAGGTTGCCATGAGTTGATGTTGACTCAATGGCCACTAACCACAACCCCTAGCAGAACTGATGATATCTGTGACTCCCAGGCATTGGGTGGGAGATATGACATAAAGTGTGTAGAGGAACCAGACTGGTCTTAAAATGTAATTGTGGAGTGATCGGTGCATAAGTGTCCACTGATGATTCTCTCCACTTTCATGTTTGGAAAAGTAACAGTAACAGTAACAGTAACAGTAACTCAAAAAGTAACAGTATTTTTTCTTTGAATGAAAAGTTTTATGATAAAAAAGTAACATTATTTCTTTGAACCAAAATGTGGCTTATTTCAATTAGTAATGTATGTCTTCTTTGAGTATTGTGCTCTTTGAAAGAATTATCTATGTGAGATCAGACTGACAATAGCAACTTGAAAGGTTGGCTGGGAAATATAGGGGCAGTGAGTTAAAGAAAACAGTGGTGGAATACTTCACTAAAAGTTTGTAAAAAAAATTTTTTTTTTAAGTTTATTGACATTAAACAAACATTAACTCTGAAGCCAGACTACCCTAGGAAGTTACCTAATGTGTTTGTGTGCCCCAGTTTTCTCACTTATAAAATGGGGTTAATTATACCTGCCTCATGGGGTTGTTTAAGGAGCTCTGGTAGCGTAGTAGTTAGGAATTGGGCTGCAAACCTCCAGGTCAGCAATTTGAAACTGCCGTTCTGTAGGAGAAAGATGAGGCTTTCTGCTCCCATAAAGATTTATAGCCTCAGAAATCCTGTACAGGGTCACTATGAGTTGGAACCGACTCCACGGCATATAACCACCACCACTGTGGGGTGATTGTGAAAATTAGTCAATCTACCAAAAGAATGGAAGGATGCCTAGCTTTCAGCAGCAGCATCATTTTATGGGGAGAAAAATGGTCACAGACCATATCACAGACAGATAACCTGTCCTGCCCCACCCTCTGATCCTGCCCCTACTCTTCCTCCTTCCTCACCATTTGTATATATGCATGAAGGGGGAGAGTTGGTGAGGGAGCCCTTGAAAGATGAAAAGAAGGGGTTGTTCTTTAGTGACTTCAGGGAATAAGGAAAGACGTAGGTGTCAGGGGATGAAGGTGGCAGATATACTTATTTAGCATGGGCTCTGGGAATGGTCCCTGGATTAATACTCACAGGGCACTGTGAGTAGTCAGCCAATACCTAATGTTTACCAAGACTAAGGATAGGACCCAGCTATGAACTGGGCCTGTGTCAACCCTGGCATACCTTTGTGTCTAGATGTACCTCCTTAGAGACCCTTTCAAGGTCTCTCAATAACCTTATGCTGTCCCACTTAGCTTCAATTTGACAAGACAAATAAGGGAACGTTTGGAGCAACATTGGCCCACCTCCTTAATCACCACCTCTTAAATCAATTTAAGACCTACTGAAGTATCTGCAATATCATTTATTTAACAAATACCAAGTACTTCTTAAGTCCCAGGCACTGTGCTGAGCCCTGAGAGTATCAAAGAGAAAAAGGCAGACACAGTCTTTGCTTCCAAGGTTGAGAACAGGAGACAGACGGCAATAATATGATCACCCCAAATCAGTATCACTGACAGGTGTTTTGCAGTAGGGAAACACAATCAAGGAAACCAACATAGGGATGAGAAGCTTCCTTGAGGAAATGACATTTTCTGCAGACACGTGGGATGAAGAGTAATGGGGACAAGAGTGCTTTAACAACTGTGACACCAGGACTCCACAAGTGGGCCACTGGCAGGTAAGAATACTGTGGGTTCAAGGGGCTGAACAGCAGCCAGGGTCAGGGGAAAGATGGTTCCAGGCAGGAGGCCAGCAGGGGCTAAACCATGTAGATCTTTGAGAGCACAGTCAGAAGTGAGGTCTTTATCTCAGAATCAGAGAAAGTCACTGAAAGTGTTTAAGCAGGGGGTCACCTGATCAGATCTATACTGTTAGGGGCTCTGCATATGGAAGAAGGAAGGATTCGATGCGTGTCCAATTATAAGTGGGAGCTCTGTTGGGAGGTTTGCTCAGGGTGGTAGGAGACAGATGATGGGGCTTGATCTAGGGCTGCAACAGTAGAGATGGGCAGATTTGAGAGCTATTTAAGAGGTGAAATCACTGGGAGGAGAGAGCAGGATGTATACAGATTACTCCCAGGTTTCTGACTCTGGCAGTTGCACGGCTGGTTCAGCAGTTAGTTTGCTGGGCCAGGGAGCCTGTGGGAGGAGCATGTCTGGGAGAAAAAGGAGATTTCCTTAACAAGGATGAATCATATGCAGCGCCCTTTATGCAGGTCACTATACTGTAGAAGGGGAACTTCAAAAGCAAATATGATTATAACAAGATTTTACTCCTCTGTAAAGCAATGCCAAAAATAGGTACCAGCAATGGCTGCAGGAGAATAGCCTCAAATGTGCACTTTTTGTTTCAGAGAAGATAATAGCCAAGGTCTCAATAATTAAAGCTACTAGGAGGTATTCTGTGATGTGGATTGGGTGACTGAATGAAAACATGTCACGCACAGGTAGTAGGCACTGGAAGAGTACCTTACCCCTAACCCATATCACCAAATGCTATGTGCTTAACCCAGTGCTCAGGGTAAGACGCAGACAAGAGAATACCAAGTCTACTCCTTTCTCTCAAAAGGTGTACAATGGAGTTAAAGGAGACCCCATAGCAAACAATTAGAGGACCATAAAGCAAACTGGTAAGTAAATCCTGGGCTATAAGGATTCTACTTGGGATAGGACCTGGGGGTTAATGTCAGGAGAAGAAAGTAGAACTTTCCAGAGGAAGTGGGCCTTACAGTAGAGCCTTGAAGGGTGAGGAGACTGTGTGGAGAAGGGTGGAAGGTCAGTTACTGAAGGTTCCCTCAAGTCCAGGCAGGCTGGCCCTAGGTCACAACCTATACTGAAGGGAAAATGCCAGTCTCGACTTAGATAAACTACAGGCTGACACGGTTTATTTTTTAAAGAAATTAAAGTCCTATTTTAAAACAACGAGGACATTTTTTAAGAAGGCTCAGGAGCGGAGCTCCTTATTATCAGTGAAGCGTGAAGCTCCGAGAGCCACCCTCTAATACACACACACACACACACACACACAGTCTCTCTCTCCTACCCCCACTCACCATCGCACCCACCTTTGCACAATTTCTTTTCTTGCGGCAAACTTACTTCTGTCGGCCTCCACTGTCACCCGCCCCCAGGCAAGCCCCCGGCTACTCAGACACCTCTCTTTCTTTGCCCTTTTTCTAATAAAGTCCATTTCCTCCGTGCTGGTGACTGCGGGGCCCAGGTGACCAGCCCCGGGGTTGGAGCAGCACGTCCGAGCTGGGGAGCGCATCCCTGTCTCCCAGCGGAGCTAGCGCGACTTCGCAGCTCCCCGCCGGGGGTCCCGGAAGCACGATGCCCCAAGTGTCCGAGCGGACCCCCCCTGCCCCCCGAGAGCCGGACAGCGGCCCAGTAGATGACACAGCGTTTCCTTTGCACCGGTTTCTCCCGCAGGTGCCACAGGGCCAATTTGCTGCGTCAGCGGGTCGTTGGCCCGAGGGCGCCGGTACCCTGGGCACGTGGCCCAGACCCGTGGCCCTTGGTGCACCCGACCTGGATCTGGAGCTAGGAGCGTGACCGCCGGGCGCAGGCGCTGCCCAGCGACTCAGCCAGTAGCTAGAGAGGAATACCAGTCCCTACAGAGGGGAAAAGTTGCACGGCGTCTCCGCCACACCAACTTCCCGTCCGGAGCGGGACTCGAACTTTCCTTTCGCAGAGTGAACGCACAGCCCCCAACTACCCAGCCGCAGCTGCTCCGACCCGGGCGCCCGGGATTCCGGCCCGGCGGACGGCGGCCAATCACAGGGCGCCGCGGGCGGTGAAGGCTGGAGGCTGCGGGCAGCCGGGGAGTGACGGCGCCAGGCACCAATAGGAAGCCAAGGTGGGTGTCCTCTTCACACCACTGACCAATAAGGAAGGGGTGGCTGTGGCTGCGGTCCCCAAGGCAGTAGCTGCAGGCTCTGGTGGCCGCGGGTCAGAGACCCCAAGGCTAAAAGGGACTTTGATGGGAGTTTGTTCGCCCTCGCTGTGCCATCCACCGACCTTCATCCCATAGCTTGGTTCTCACCTGCTGGAAGCGGGGCTTGCCCAGCTGGAAAGGAGGTGCATCGGTCGAGGCGTTCGCGGCACTTGCCGCCGCCGCCGCGGGTGTTGTAGTCGCTGTATCCGCCATGGCCAATGACGCCCGCAATCTCCGGCCCTTTTAAAATGTCCCTCCTCGGCCCCCGCCACAGCTGCCGCTGCCGATTGGCCATAAGCAACCGCAGCGAGCAGGGGGCGCAAGGGGTTGTGGGGAGTGTGGTTTTTCTCTCACGGATCTTGACAAGCGCGAGCCACGGAGATCTGCACGGCGGAATCCGGGCTTCTGCCGCCAGTTTTGCTGGGGCAGTCCGGGAAGGACTCTAAGTGCAAGTACGACTCTAAGGTCTCGACCCCTCACTGCTCACCTCCTCCTAGAAGCTGGAGTTCTTGCGTAGACTTAGTCCCTGAAGCTTCAGCCCAGGAGGAGGGCCCGATCCAAGCGGGCCCGACAGGGTGCCAGACTGACAAGGATTCCAGGCTGAGTAGGGTTAATTTGAGTAGGCTTTCTGCAAAGAGTTGCACTGCGGTGGCTTCCTGCAGTTTCTTCTGCCACCTCCCTGCCGCTCACTTCCTGGAGTATGCCTGCCTGGTGCTCACCACCCCCAGCCTTTGAACGTTCTGTACCATTTGCCCAGAAGACTTTTAACTTTGTATCTTACCCCAACGCTTGCTGTCTTCAGCCTAAACATTGCATTTCCTAGAGTCACTTCCCTGCTTCCACAAAGTTCGTTATAAGATTCCGATAGCACCTAGTACTTTGGCAGCCCTTGCATTTGTAATTATGGTTTTGCACATACCTTTCCTACTGTAAGATCCAGAAAGGCAGGGGCAATGACTTTTTGATTCACCGGTAAATCCTCAGGGCCAGGTGTATGAAAAAGTGCTCACAGAAAGGACTCAAAAGTATTCATTGGCATTCTTGAGTTAAACGAGGGAGGGTATAGGATGGGTGAAGAGGTGCCATCTCCTTTGACCAACCAAGACAGATTGCCCCCCAGCCTGATTCCTGGGCAGGAAGAGAACTCTGGGGTCGGGGGAGAGGAGGTCGAGCTCAGTAATGTTCATCAACACTTCGTGTATATATAAGGACTTTGGTGAGTTCTGCAGACTGTAGAGCAAAGTACAGGGCCAGTCATGAACATTTGTGCAGTATGGAGTAGTAAATTCCCAGATTAATTATCTGGTCGATGAGCCAGATTCAGATTTGGGGAAGGATAGTAAAATGATCTGGTCTCACCCCCTTAGTGAGCTTCACTTTGCTGCTGCTGCCTTATAGTCTGTTGTTGTTAAGTCCCATAGAGTCAATTCCCACTCATATCAACCCTGTAGAGGGTTACCGAGGAGTGACTGGTTGAGTTTGAACTCCCAATTTTGCAGTTCAAACTGACTGACCTTGGGGTCTAGTACATTATCCCACAGCACCACACCGACTCTGGTCTAGTGGGTTCCAACTCATAGAGAGGCGCTGTATAGATAGGGCTCCCGAGGCTGTAAATCTTTACAGGAGCAGAAAGCCTAATTTTTCTCCTACATAGTGACCAGTGGATTTGAACTGAGTCCCACTTTGGGTCACTTTAATCTCACAGTGCACTATAGGGTGGTTCTTGTGGTCTTTCTGGAGATCACAGGATCTGAAATAGAGTTCCTCACCACTAATAGCTGGACCACAAAAACAGACTTTTCCTAGGCTGGAGAGAAATTCATGGGAGCACCATGAAGAACAACTTGTATCTTGGTTTTTGTCTCTTCCCTTCTAGACTTAAGATGGTGGTGCTGTAGGATAAACACTTGGCTGTTCCCACAAGGCCCGTGGTTCAAACCCACCAGCTGTTCCTCAGAAACCCTATACAGGGTTGCTATTGAGTTGGAACTGATTCAATGGTGCTTCACAATGACTAGAATTAAGTAGTTCTGAGAATACGAATCAAGCTTTTTATCCACTGTATTCATCCCCAGTGTCCAATTGTTGTTGTTGTTAAGTGCCGTCGAGTCGGTTCCAAC
>NW_006408570.1:362533-399463 GCF_000296735.1 Chrysochloris asiatica | reverse complement strand
CCCTTAAATAGGTGGTCAATAAATATGGGTGCCCTGAAAGAGCAAGAAAAAACCCCCAATATATTCCCCTAGGCAAACACACTGTGCTTCTGCCAGGGCAAGAAGAGCCAGTCACGAATGTCCCTATCTTGATTTAAGGCTGCCTTCCCCCCCACAGGAAGCCTCTGTCACTTGCTCATTCCAAAACAGGAACACAACAGAGCCACCTGCAGTATGTGAACTTTTTATTCTCCATAAAGTGCTCAAAACATGAAGAACAAGCTCTTTATAAACAAGAGTTACAACTGGAAAGACAAATAGCAAAGCAGATCTGTGGCTGCTCTGCACCCACCTCACCTATAGCTTTCCTCTGACTTGAGGCCAGGAGCAGACACACTAAAACAAGAAACTTTGAGCTTCAATTCCAAATCTTTTCTGAAGACATCCTTGCCCTGGAGGCCCACAGTCTAAAACACCTGGAAAATCCATCAGGGCTGGGGCTGCGTAGAGTTTAGGGGATACAAGCAAGAGAGTGACCCCACCCCCCAAGAGGAGACACTTTTCCAACCCCCAATGGTTTCACAAAAAAAATGTGATAACAGTCCTGGACACTTATAATTACTTTCTCATCTATGATGAATGGTCCTCTAAGGAGCTTTTCTGCCTTGTGTGGAGTTCTCCTGCTCCACTCTGTCCATTCTCCAAAGAGAAGAGAGGCATCACCCACAGAGCACACCTCCCATAGGCCCTTTCCATAGAAAACGTGATTCCAGAGTAGTTCTTGCTTCTTCACTAGGTTGGAGCATCCTCCTTCATCATCTTCTTATGCCCTACCATAGTCCCAAGCCTGCAGATGCCCTAGGGAAGCCTGTCATGCTTTCTGCAAGCAAACCAGGAGTTAGGCCAAAGGACTGATGCTTCATTTCAAAGGGCACTGCAGCCAAGCCAGGCAAGGCAAAGGGACAGGAGGAATGGATAGGAGAGCAACAAAGATTTTCCTAAGTGTAGGTGTGTCCCCAAGGCAGAGTGGGACCTCCCACTTCTAGAATTTAGCTTTTATCCCAGAACTCTCCAACTGGGGTTGAAAAGAAGGGGGAGAAGGCAGGGAGGTTGAGGAAACCACAGCAGCTTGGCCAGAACCTTAAATGGAATTAACTCTAGGAGAAGTAAGAGAGCATACAGTGCTGCCTCTGTCCTCTGCTTTCACTCTCGAGCCAGAATCCAGAAGACTTATACCAGCATTCCAATGGGGTGCACCACAGGGAGGGGAAGGAATGCCAAGTAGGACAGGGGCTCTTAACCCCTTCCACAAAAGGCACATTTAAATTGCTTTCCAAAGGTTCAAACCCTGCAGCAAAGCACAGAGTTTTGTCATCTTCGATGGGCAGCAAGAACATAGATGGGAGGCTTGAACCTAAAAATATAAGCAGTCCAAAGCCCTGGAAGGGGTCCACCATTTTGGAATGGGTGAGAAGTCAGTGAGAAAGGGCTCTTTCTCCACCTACCTCCACGTGACACTCTATGGAAAGTCAGAAGAGGAGGGCAGGGACAATCCTACTGAGCAAAATGCACAGCATTGGTGCTGTTCTCACTCCTCAAACTAGAAGCAGACTCAGGACGTGGCACAGACTAGATTTGACCACAAAGGCTCCTTGACCACACCAGAATTGATGTGAGGTTGGAGGTTGAAGAGTAAGTGGTCTAGTTATGCAGAAGTCACGGACAAATGGGTAGCTTGGTCTCTGGCCCATCCAGTAATACTGGGAGCCCCTCCACGGGCTGGAGGGAGATGAAGAGGCTGAGGGCTTGGCAGTGGGAAGAAATGGCTGAGCATCCTTGGGAGGCATAAAATGTGTGTCAGCAACCAGTCTTGCCCCAGGAAACCATGTCAAACTGCAGCTCACCACTGCTCCATCTTGAGGGTTCAATTTCTTGTCTCAGCTCCCTGGGGCCCCCAAAGCTAATAAGGAATCTGAAAACAGGCAGGTAGGAAGGAGGTCTAGAGATACATGAGTTGTACATGGTACTTGGTGCCTTACAATAGGAGTCCAAAGAGCACCTCTTCCAGCAGTTCCAGTGGAGGAAGGAGGGAAAGGGGAGCAGGGAGGGTCCAGGACACTGCACCCTGAGCGAGCTCAGCATGGGGCGGGGGCGCGGCTGAGCCCTGTTTGGGGTAGGGGAGGAAAGGTTACTTGGGGGGAACAGTGGGGATCTGCAGCAGTGTGGGTGAGGTCTCCATGATGCGCACCAGCAGCCGGTCTATGTAGCTTTCCAGCTCCTGCACGTGCTCATCCCGCTGACTCAGCTCCCGCTCCCGCTGCAAGAGCAGGCCAATCAGCTCGTCATGTGTCAGGTGGTAGTACTTGGCAGACTGGTCCAGCACACCTGAGTCCTGAGGCCAGACAGAGAGTAAGAAGGGCACTCCTGGGCAGTCCCAGTCACCACCCCTCCTGTCCCACCGCCCCTAGAACCGCCTCTGTCTCCATTGTCATGGGTGGCCAATTGGCTTCAGACTTGTGGAGTGTCCTGAAGCCTTCCCAGTACCCCAACCAGGGCTCTCCAACCCAGTGAAGAAGCGAGAACTCCTCTGGAATCATGGGTTCTGCTCTGATGACTCCCAGAGCCCTGCTGGGCCTCACCTTCAGCCTCTTGGTTTCCACAGCATGGCCAACCTGGGGGGCAGGAACCACAGGCTGAACACTGCCAGATGTGACTGTTTTAAGCTTCTCCAGACCACTGCTCAGGGCTGTGCTCAGACTGGAGCGGGGAGGCTTCCTGTCAGGGCTGCCCTCCACAGGGGTAGCACTGAGGGGCTTCACAGGGTGGGGACTGTGGAGACAGACAAGAAATGGGTCATGGAGAGGGATGGGCTTCGTAAAGAAAAGGTAAGGCCACCTTCTCAGTGGAGCCTCCAGGTCTGCTAGCCACTCCACTTGGGGTGGCGGCTCCTATAGTCAAGGTCTCTAGGGCAGTTGCGCCCACACGCCTCAGGAACTCATCTTCACTAGCCTCCTCAGTCCTCACCACCTGCCCCTCCTCTGTTCCCTTCCTCAGACAACACTGCCCCTTCACAGAGAAAGCAAAGCAAAAGCCATTCCACACACTACCCACCTACAGCCCCATCTCCCCTCCCTCCTCTTCTACACTGTGACCAACCAGCTCTAGAACTATGAGGCTTCCCAGCTCATCTGCTTTCTGTGGGCCAAACCCGTGGGGGTGGGTGGGAGGGGGAGACACCTATCTCACTCCCTATTGGCTGCTTCCCATCAGCATTTAAACAGACCTGAGAAACCATCTCCTGACCCTGTGTTCACTCTCATTCCTTAGTTAATACCCTCTCTCCTCTCCTTCCTTCTCAGCCAAGATTCCTTAGAGTGTGTAAACAACAGTTTATCTCTAATTCCTCAATGCATTAAACTAGGATGTCAGTCCTACCAGTCACCAGAAGTGTTCTTGCTTGCTGAGGTCACCAAGCCCCTCAGGTGCTCACCTTACCAACCTCTCTGTGGGGCTGAACCTGGGGGACTATTTAATCCTTCTTCTGGCGTTCTTTTCTCCTTTTGTTTCAAGACATCAGAGGTTTTCTGACCTCTGACAACCCCTTCTCAGTCTTAGTTGCTGCTAGTCTAGTCTGCCCTTTTGTTCTCTTTCTACCTCATTGGCTCCCACCACCACCACTCCCAGACCTGGCCCCTAAGCTCTAGGTCCATGTGGGCAATCCTGGACTGGCACTCTCTACTTTGGGGGTGGGGGATGGGGAGGGAAGCATGTCAGGGGCATCACACCTCCTTCACGCCTGCCCTTCCTGCTGTGCTCCCATCTATCCTGGGTAGCACTGCCAGCCTCTGACTCTCCTGCTTAGTCCCAACAAATGGTTAAACCCTATGATGTCCCCTCCTCTCCAAGCCAGTGCTAGCTAAACCTTCCTTCCAGCCTCAGCGGCCACCCATTTCCCCATTTTACTACTGGATAGTAATTTCAGGCCTCTCCAGTGATGAAACGTCCTTTAATGGCTCCTTATCAATGGAAGAAAACAGAAGCCTTAACACAATCTGGCCCCAGTGGGATAAAGTACTGGTCAGTAGCTCAAACTCACCAGCTGCTCCTCAGAAACCCTAAACAAAGTTGCTATGAGTCGGAATCAATTCCACAGCACTTAACGACCACCACTACCACCACCCTCTCCTCAGGCCCATCCTCCCTCAATCCTGGGAGAACTAGCTATCTCCTATCTCTCTGCTCTCACAAAAGCCACTCCTCTGTCTGGAGCACTTCTCCTTCCTCATGTTCTTGACCTTATTATTCCTATTCATTCTTGCAAGACCACCCCCTACAGGAATCTTTACAGACTGCCCTCAGGCTGACTGAAATGACCCTCCTCTGGGATCCTCCAGACTCTCCAACTATGACAGTTACCTAAGCATCATGCCCCCTATCAACTGACCTGTCTCTAGGGTCCCTTTTACAAATGCAATCTTACAGAGCAATTGGACCATTCAGATATAGGAAACAAACTGACCAAGGCCCTGAGCTTTACCCAGATCCAGAGAAACTCAGGAGAAAGCTATGATTTGTCCTCAAAAATTGGCAGGCATGGCAGAGAGCCCAGTCTGAGGCAGACAGAAGGGGAAAGAAGAATGTATCTCTGTCCTTTTCTCCCACCTAGGAATCTGAATTAAGGATGGTGGCAATAAAAGCAGCTCTGATGTTACCTATGGATTGTGCAGAAGTGGGGGATTACCAGGACGGCATAAAAACACCCTGAATAAGGAGCCAGGAGTCCCAGGCTCTGGGTCACATTGCCCTTATCCATCTAAGGGAACCTGGGCCTACAGTTCTTGTGGACCCCATTTTCTCACCTGTAAAATGGGGATAGTTCTACTGGTGTGGTGTAAGGATCACACCAAGTACAGACATGAAGACAAGAAAAGGAAAATGAACAAGGCAGGTGTGATGATGAGAAGTGGTGCTAGAGTCCAGCAGCATGGGCCACAGATGCCACAGACACACAGCAAGGAAGCACTCACAGTCCCCGCTCATCCCCCTCCTTAGAGGGACAGCACCACCAACCACCACTTGCAGCAGAAGCCTGAGGATCTCCCAGGACCTCCCTCCCCTCTAGACTGGGAATTCCTTGGGAGTACAACAGGGGCAGTGTATCCCACCTCTGCCCAGTGCTTCTACTGTAAATACTCACTACATTTGGAAGACTGAAGGCAGGAGCCTGGCCTGCTCTCCCAATTTGCACCCGGCCTGGTCATCAAGGCTAGCAGCTGGCTCAGCTCCCTGCCTCCTAGAGCACAATTGCCCCTCTGGACTTTGCTACCCCTACCAAGTCACACCTGATTATCTCCCAGCAGCCTGTATCTCCAGACTCAACTCTGGTCACTTGAGGAGGTCACAGCCTCACACGTCTAAATCAGACCAGTGAGCAAATCCACAATCACACAGGCATCCACTGTCCACTCAGCACAGTCCTACAAGCCTCAGGACCAACCCCTGAAAGGCACAAAACACAGACTAATGAAGCACTTGATGCAGTCCAGCCCTTTTTCTGAGGGTAACATGTACAGTCAGTATTGCATTTTTGTTCTCTCTCTGCCTCTCTCTCTCAAGGCGTTTCCAGCTTCTTCTCTGCCCTAAACAATGGTCCTTCCTCTGTGTCTCTGCCTTTCACAGCCTGCTCCCCCAAGCCCATCTGGACAGAAAACTGAAAGGAAACAGGATCTGTGCTCAAAGTCTCCACTTTTATTCTGCTCTCTGGCTCTGACAGAGCCTGCCCTTGAGAAATCAGGCTCCAGAACATGGCCCCGACAAGCTTCATGCAGGTGACCCCACTCCAGGCAGTCCACAGCTGTCCTCAAAAGTGAGCACCTGTGATCTGGGAGGGGCCACATTAGCATTCCCTCAGCTCCATCCCCTGCACCTCATCTGGTCAGCCCTAAACTTCTGGGGCACATGGGTCTTTCCTAGAGGCATCCCCCTTGCTCAGGTTCCCAAGGAGGAAGAAACTTCAGAGCTGGGACCACAGGAAGCTCCCACTGTACTGCCTCTGAGGTGGAGAGCCTCACCTGCCCTGGGAAGGGGGAGGTTGAAATGTCAACACCCTGCCCCCTGCTCCAACCCCTTCTTCCTGGGGAAAGTTCTGGGGGGTAGGACGCTCACCTGGCACTGGGCTGTGGCTCCGCAACTAGTCGTGTCTCCAAGGGCAGAAGCACAAGCGGGGAGGCTGGGGTGGCTGCAGCGTGGTCCTCCCCGACAGGGGAGGGAGAGCCCTCAGTGGGGGAAGGCTCCCCCAGGGGTGGGGAGGAAGAGGTTGGGGGCCAGGCTCCAGAAAGGGAAGAGCACTGAGGACTAAGCCCATCAGAGAAGTGGCTGGCCCAGGGTGGGAGAGGGGGCAGTGGAAAGGGAGGTTCTGGAGGGGTGGGCAGCTCTTCTGGACCAGAGTGGATGGAAGACTCCCTGGACCTTGGAGGGGATGTGGTAGGGAAACTGGGGGGATCTTGACTCCCTTGAGACAAGAAGGGATTCAAAGTATCCTGGGAGATCCACAGGTCAGTCTGCTGGGCACTTACTGGCAGGGGCCTAAGCTCTTCTCCTGCTGGTGCCTGACTCTGGGCCTCAGGAGCTGTGTGCGAATCTCCTTTCTCCAGAGTCCCCCAGATCTGCTGACTCTGAAGAGCCAAGCTCTCTGAGTAGTAGGGTGTGGGGACAGAACCCTCAGGGTAACTGACAGGGAGAGGCATGTGGGACCCTGACACAGCGGGGCTAGCACCCTCCACAGCGACATCCTCCCGAACTGGCTCGCCCAACAAAGTCTCAGAAGAATGGTCATCAGACTCCTCCGACTCAGCCTTCTCTCCCTCCTCCTCAGCCTCCTGGGGGCCAAGAACCAATGTGCTTGGGGCAGCATTCTCTTTTGTCTCTGGCCCCCAGGTACGAATCCTCCCTGAAGTCTTCTTTTCCTCCTCCTCTTCCTCCTGGGAACTTCCAGGTATGAAGAGCCTTGGGGGCTTGGGAGGTGGCATGCTGGGTTGTAGCTCCTCCTCCAACATGCTCTCAAGGTTAGGCTCTGGCTCCAACTCCAGAGGGGGGAGTTTCTCCCTCCCCACGGGACTCACAGTTTCTGGGGATTCTGGCTGCACCTGAGGGGGAGGCAGCTCATCGAACTCTCCATGTAGGCCTGGGTAGGATGGTTCCGCTGTAGGAGAAACGGTGACCACATCCCAAGGCCAGGAATCGTTGACTGTATTGAGCTCCTGGAAAATCTGGCTGTCACTTTGGGAGGCTTCCTCGTCCTGGCCCTCAGGGGTGTCATCTGGACCAGGCAGCCTCTCCCACACACTGATCACTTCTGGGGAGCTGAACAGAGATGTCGCGCTGTCAGCTGGACTCTGCTCTGAGTCCCCTCCTGGGGCCAGCGTCTCCCTACCAGGCTCAGAGTCTACGGTTCTGAGGTGCGGCTGGGCTGACATAGAGGGCAGGCTGGTCCCTACCAACCCAAAGGATGCCGGGAAGTCCGAACTCATACTCTGGTGGTCCAGTCCCAAGTCCACAGGCATCCTGGGCTCCAGCCACACGCTGCTCCCACGTCTTCCGCCTCCCTCAGGGTCTCCCTGGGGCTCTGTGGCCTTCACTGTCATGGCCCCGGGATCTGGGACCTGCAGCCCAGTCACCTCCAGCCCCACTCCTGCAGGGGCCAGGATTTCGCTCCTGGCCTCTGGACACAGCCTGCTGGCAGCAAAGATGTTGAAGGTGTCGTCCCACTCAGTCAGGGCTTTCCCCAGGAAGGCCTGGGGAGTGGGGCTGGCCCTCGAGGCACTAGGGAGAGAGGGAGCAGGTGAAGGACAGTTTAGTATTTTGAGTGCTACGAGCTCATTGAAGAAGGGGCTGCTCTGCAGGGAGGAGAAGAACGGATTGGTGAACCCTGAGACTCCAGATGGGATGGCTTCAAGGGTGACTTCTGGGGTGGCGGTAGTGGTGGTGGTGGTGGTGGTGGCGGCAGCAGCAGTGGCAGCAGCAGGGGAGGCGGCTGCAAAAAGGTTAGTGCTTAGCATGGGAGCAGCAGTGGGAGCAGGAGTGGCAGGGACCGGAGAACAGGGGGAGCAGGGGAGGTGGTGAGGAAGAGCGGCTGGGTCAGGTTCTACCTGAGGAGACACGTCCAGGCTGTGGAGGGAGACAAAACCATGAGCCTCCTGGTTAATGCCAAGACTGGAAACGCTCCTGCTGAACACCACCCCCTCCCACCTCAGTGGACAGACAACCAGACACACATGGGCTGGGCTCAGTCATCCAGGGCAGAGCACCCAGGGGAATCCCCAGTTCCTAACATTATTAGGCACCTCCCCCCCCAGGGCAGAGGTAAGGTCATCTTCATACACACCCTGAAAGCAATATTCCCATTTTGCAGCCAAGATCCAAACTTAAGTACGTATTCTTTCCACTACCCCATGTTGACGATTTTACCCCACACAGGGTTTAAGCCTGAAGAACCTATCAGAAAGTGCCTTACAGAGACAGGAAAGAAATTACTAGCTGGTTTGGAAAAGAGAAAAGAGACCAGACAAAGGCCAACCAGAGCCACTGGGGTGGAAACAAAGCCAGCACTGACAGAGTCAAGCTGGCTACCTGGAATCCTAACTCAATCTGGCTCTATGACCCCTGTAAAAACTGTCATCAGTCAGTCAGAGAGAGCCTGCCTCTCTCATTTCTTGGAGTAGTAGTATAAATGACAACGGAGGATAACAAGAAACCTGTTAGAATGTCTACTCTCAGCACCCACACACCTCCGGTACCTGGTAGGGTATGTGACCCCCTCACCAAAGGCACCCAGGGGCCAGCCCTAAAAGCAGCCCTGCTGGAAATGCAGCCGCAGAGGCAGCAGAGGCAATTCTGGGTGTCACCAAGGGCTGCCTGGGGTCTCTCCACACAGATCCTGGCTCCCTTAGGCAGGGATGGGGTAGGGATAGGGTGGGTCTCCCCAGGAAACCATTCAGGACAATAATAAGCCTGCACTCCCAAGGACACTGGAGAGCACTGCCCTCGGGGGGCGGGGGTGGGGGTGGGGGGCCTTCCAACAGGGATCCCCACCCAAACCCTGTGCCTTGAACATGGCTTGACTTGAAAGTTGTGGGCTGGGGCGTCCTCAGAAACTAGAGTTTCTGGCTTTCCCAGAACACCCACAACAGGCCAAACACACAATAAAGAAGAAAAGGGGGCCCACCCCGCAGGTTTCCTCAGTTAGACACTAGTATAATGGGAACCTGCCTTCTGGCTGAGCCCACTGCCAGACCCCTATGACAATGGCTGCACCCTTAGCTAAGCCCAGTGTCCCTCTCACATCCAGTCTCCCGGTCCCTGCTTTAAGCTCCCAAGATCTTCATATCTTGAGCCCTGCCCACCCCAGATGGAGAAACTCTTACATAGCCATCTCTAGTCAATTCATCTCACTTCTCAGTCTCATCCCACCACTTCAAGATTAGGGGGTAGGTAAAAAATTCAATCTCATCCACTTCCACCCCACACAGGCTTCCCAGTACCACTAGGCTTCTATGGTCACCAAATGGAGCAGTTACTTGAATCCTGGGCCTGGAGTCCCAACCCTTAACAAATACCCCTTTCTCTCTACTCCTGTCTTAGGGACCAAGAGGGTGAGGAGCAATGAACCACCAACACGGGGCTCAAGATCCTGTGCTAACCCTCCCCCCTTTAGCACACACATACCAATCACAACCCTGACAGAAGGACACAGCCCTACTGGAACTGGTTAGGACTTCTTTCCCCAGTCTCCTTTAGCGTGAGTGACCAGAGGAGTCTGGGAGAAGAGAGAGCCATCAACAAACAGTACCAAATTCTACACCCCATCCACTCCAGCCTGGCCACCCACTCACCCTTGCTGTCTTACAGAAAACTGGCGGGCAGGAACAACTGCAGGCAGGAGACTGGGAGCCCCAGAACAGGCTCAGCAACCTGGCCATACATAACCCCTCCTCACAGGCTCCCCAGAGATGCACACAAACTCGTTGGTATGGAATCCACAAAGGGATCTCCCTGGAGAAAGGGACTCCAGACGCCAGGGCCAGCAGACATCCCGAGCCATGGGGCCTCTGAGAGCATCCTGCAGCACGCCCCCCACCCAACACCCTGTACTCTCTGTGCCTTCCTCACTATGCTTCACACCAGCTGCAAATTCTAGACATTCTCACTTGAAAACTATTTTCTCGTGCCCATTCCCTCCCAGCACAGATCAGAGATGTATCCCTCTGTGTGGTTACCTTTGCTGGCTGTGCTCCAAGGACAAGACACCACCTTCTGCATCCTAGAACTCACCACGCTTCCCAGTACAATGGCCAAGCCAAGGGGCTTCAACATATGCTCATCTGTCTTCTTTTAAGACTAAATGCATACTCTCCAGAGAAACCTTGCCTTATACCAAATCTCAACTGTTTCTGCTACAGTTTAAACATGCTTCTTTTCTGCCTTCAGGTAGGACAGTGAAAGAAACCAGAAGTCACAAAGTCTCTATGCTTCACCCTTAGTAAGAGCCTGCAGAATTTGGTCCAGCCACTTAATTTAGGAATCACCTGTTCACTGTGACAGCCTCCTCCCCCTAAACATCACTATTGCTGGGCAACTGACTACACCACCAGGCTACCTATGCAGTGGGAAGTCAGGTCACCAAAAGAATGTTCCTCCTTAGGCTGAGATGAATTTGGTACCCTTATTCCCACTCATTAGTTCCAGTTGTGGCACATGAATCTACAAATGCTTTCAACCACACAGTGCATCCAAAGGTCAAAGATCGCCTACAAGGTATATCACCTCAGTCAATGCCCCCCTCCTCTAGCCATTTGTCCTAGGCAGGATTTCCTGGCATCTTCCTAGAATGTGCACCAGATCCAAAGAAATATGTCCAGGAGACTATACACATTTTTTCCCATCACGTGGGTACAATACGGTAACAGAGAAGAGCCTATATTGTGCTATAAGTACACGGACCATGTGATTTATTCTCCAAATCCAATCACTTTAAATATAGTTTAAAAATAAACAAGCAAACAAAAACAGTAACTGAAATCACCACCAAACCCATTGCTATTAAGTCAATTCCAACTCAGGGCAACTCTAGAGAACAGAGTAGAACTGCCCCATAGGGTGGTTTCCACATACACAGAGTGGCTAGTGGGTTCAGACTGTTAACCTTTCCATTAGTAATCAAATACTTAACTGCTGCACCTCCAGGGAAGCATGCACTAACCAAGATGTAATAGCACACTAACTAGAAGTCAGCAAGGACACATACAGTTAATCATTTACATCTAGAATCCAGCCCAAGACTGAGCCATTCAAGCAGCCACACCAGCTTCACAGGAACCTTGCTGCCCACCCACACCTGGTGAGGGGTCGGGGACATGACGAGATTGCTAAAGGCCACCATAATGATAGACTAGTCTCTATGTTGTACCACGTTGTCAAGTGCCATCAAGTCAGTTCTGACATAGTGACGTTACGTACAGCAGAATGAAACACTGCCTCAAGTACCCTCACAATCACTGCTGTGTTTGAGCCCACTTCTGCAGCCACTGTGTCCATCATCTCCATGAGGTTTCTACTCTTTTTCAATGACTCTCTACCAAGTATGATGTCTTTCCCCAGATTTGGCCCTCATGAAGTTTCAACATCCTCACTTCCAAGGAGCATCCTGACTGTACTTCTTCCAAGATAGATTTGTTCATTCTTTTGGGAATCCATGGTATATTAAGTATTCTTCTCTAACAGCATAATCCAAATATATCAGTTCTTCATTGTTTTTCCTTATTCACTGTCCAGCTTTCACATACATATGAGGTGACTGAAAACACATCAGGTGCACCTTAGTCCTCAAAGTGACATCTCTGCTTTTGAACCCTTTAAAGAGGTCTTTTGCAATGTATTTGCTCAATTCAATAAAGTCGTTTGCTTTCTTGACTGCTGCTTCCATGGCTGTTGATTATGTACCCAAGTAAAATGAGGTGGCAACTTCACTATTTTTTCCATTTATCATGATGCCTATTGGTTGCTTACTGGTCTAGTTGAGAGGATTTTTGTTTTCTTTATGCTGAAATGTAATTCATATCGAAGGCTGAAGTTCTTTGATCCTCATTATTCCTTAGTAAGTGCGTCAAGTCCTCTTCACTTTTGGTCCAACTCTTTTACTTCATCATTTCTTGAATTCACTTTAGCTACTCAAGAGCAAGTTTCGAAGTTTCTTCTGATATCCACTTTGGGCTTTGCTTTCTTTCCCATCTTCTTAATGTCCTTGTTTGTTTTTTCTGTTTTATCAGTCATCTATTTTCATTACACAATAATATTCCACTGCATGGATATAATAAAAAAATAGCTCATCCATTAATTTTTTAATACACACTTGGATTGTTACCAATTTTAGCTATCATGAATTAAGTTTCTACATACATTTGTGTGCAAGTATTTATGTGGACTTATTTCCATTTCTCTTAGATAAAAACTTAGGAATTGATAAATCATCTGGTAAATTTTATAAGAAATGGCCAAATTGTTTTCCAAAGCAATTTACAGTTTTATTTTCTTCCCAGCAATATACAAGAGTCCAATGGCTTCCACATTTTCATTAGCACTTTCTTTTGTCAGTGTTTTCAATTTTATTCTTTCTAGAAGGTGGGAAATGGTACTCATTTAATTTTATTTGCTTCATGACTTATTAGATGTTGAGCATCCTGGCCCACTTTTTGAGACGTAAGCATCTGGGATTGTTTTTAATATTCTGTTTGTCATTTGCCAGAAACATGTATTGAGGTGGGGTTTTTTTTTCCATTTTGTGTCCTGCCTTTTTCTTTGCAGTGCCTTTCAAATAATGTTGTTGTTGTTAAGTGCCACTGAGTTAGTTCTGACTCATAGCAACCCTGTACGGAGCTTAAGAGGTACAGCTGGTGGGCCTGAACTGCTGGCCTTGTAGTTCACAGTCCAGTGCCAATCCTTCAAAGGATAAGATATTTTAATTTTGACAAAGTTCAGCTTACTAATTTTTTTCTTTGGCTTGTGTTTTTTGTTTGGACTAAACTTGTGTTTATAAAGAATAGTTGCCTACACCAAGGTCAGAAATATTTTCTGCTTTTCCCCCTAGGAATTTATTAGCATTTCACTCATACATTTAGATTTATGATATATTCAGTATGACATGATGTAATAATAGATTTTCCATTTACATGTCCAAGTTTTGACGTGCCACTGTAGGATAAGCACTCGACCTCAAGGTTGGTACAAACCACAAGGCTGGCAGTTCAAACTCACCAGGTGCTCCTTGTAAACACCCCCCAGAGTCGCTATGAGTCAGAACCAACTCAACGACACTAACAGCAACAACAACAATGTGCTGAAAAGACCATCTTTTCCCCTACTTAATTACCATAGCACCTTTGTTGAAACCAATGAACATATCTGTACAGAAACAGGTCTATTTCTGGACTTTGTTCTATTGCACTGTTCTTGATGTCTACCCTTAAGCCAACACCACATCACCTTGTTCACTATTGGTTTACAGAAAATCTTGAAACAGATTTTGACTATTTTAAGCTTACTAAATTTCAACTTAAAAAATAAAAACATACTGGACTTTTTTGTTGAACGATACTTAATTTAAGGAGCTCTGGTAGTGCAGTGGTTACAAATCGGGCTGCGAACCTCAAGTTTCAAAACTACTAGCTGTTCCGCGGGAGAAAGATGAGGCTTTCTGCTCCTGTAAAGATTTACAGCCTCAGAAACCCTGTAGAGGGTCGCTATGAGTCAGAACCGACTCCATGGCACATACCACCACCACCACACTTAATTTGGGAAGCACTGGTATCTTAGGAGTATTGTCTTCCAAACCATGGCTAATCTTCCTTTTGTGTGGATTTTCTTTCATTTTCCTCAACAGTGTTTTGTAGTTTTCAGTGAAAAGATTCTTAAAGATATTTTAACAATGCATTTCTAAACATTTCATTTTCTTATACTAGGTAAATGAAATATTTTTAAAATAAAATTGTGAGTTATTAATTGCTAAGTACTAAATTGCTAACAACAAGGTGACATCTCAAAGCCAACAAGCCTTGGAAACCCGATACAGGGTCATTATGAGTCAGAATGGACTCCAGGGCACCTAACAACAATGTACTGAAATACACCTGATTTCTGCATGTTGATCTTATTTCTTAAAACTTTCAATTCACTTATTTATACTGTTCTTATTGTTGTTGTTGAGTGGTATCAAGTCAGTTCCAATTCATAGAAGCCATACAACAGAAGGAAACACCACTTTGTCCTGAACCATCATCACAATTGTTGCTAAGTTTGGGTCCACTGATGCACTCACTGTATTAATCCATCGAATTGAGACATCTTCCTCTTTTTTGCTGACCCTCTACTTTACCAAGCATGAGAGGGGCTAGTCTCATTTGATGACTTGTCCAAAATAAGTGAGATGAAGTCTTGTCATCCTGGCTTTTAAGGAGAATTCTAGGTGTCATATTCCAACACAGGTTTATTTGATCTTCTGGCAGTTTATGGTATGTTCAATCTTTGTCAGTTCTTCTGTGGATTTCCTTGTTCATTTCATATGCATTTAAGACAACTGAAAATACCATGGCTTAGGTGAGGTGCACCTTAGTCCTCAAAGTGACATATTTGCTTTTTAATAATTTAAAGAGATCTTTTGCGGTAGATTGCTGGGACCTGGGACATCGCTGATTGATCTTGGTACAAACGTCTGACATGAACTCTAGGGGATGAAGCGGACAGAACTTTGGCGCTGGAGGAGAATACATTCCAACTGTTTATGTTGATGGTAGCTGCAGAAACAATGGGAGAAGCGGTGCACAAGCTGGATATGGAGTTTACTGGGGACCTAACCACCCACTAAATGTAAGTGAGAGGGTTTCTGGAAGACAGACAAACCAAACGGCAGAACTGAGGGCAGCCCACAAAGCAACTGAACAAGTAAAGAGCCAAAATATAGATAAGCTCACAACTGAAACTGATAGCAAGTTAGTCATTAAAGGCATGACAGAATGGGTTAGTAACTGGAAACAAAATGGATGGAAAACATTTTCCTCTGGAAGAGATGTTGTCAACAGAAATGATTTTGAGAAGATTGATCAAGCTTCCCAAGGCATGGAAATTCAGTGGAAGTATGTTCCTGGCCATCAAGGCATCAAAGGCAATGAAGAAGTTGATAGACTGGCCACACAAGGAGCTAGAAAGTAAGACTGTTTTCATTGCTATCTTCTCTCAGCGTTAGATTTGCTGTTGCAACTTCTAGAGTTTTCTTCCCTTTTTCTCATGGGCATCTTCTTGTAAAACTGGTTTCTCCATTTTATTCTTTACCTTTTTCTACCATTAAGAATAACCTCTTTGTTAATTAATAAAAACTTTCTGCTTTAAAAAAAAAAAAAAAAGGGGGGTTTTTTTGCACCGGTTTTTTGGATTGCTTTTTTCTTTTGTTTTTTTTTTTTTTTTTTAGTTTTTATTGTGAATTGAGTGATAGTTTACATGGGAGAACATCAGTTTTACACTCATTGTTTCATTGCAATGATTACAATCCACTCCGTGTATCATCATTCAATAGTATCTGCTTCTATTCCCTCTGTTTTTTGTTGGTTTGTTGTTTGGTTTTGTGTTTGTTGTTGTTAGTTTGTTGTTTGGGCAGAGTGTGTACACAAAAACACTCAGGAATATATAATCATTTAAACAACCAAAGGGAACATTCTGCAAGCCTGCTTCCTGGTCTCCAGCACACAGCCTTTCTCTTTCCATGAGTCTAGAGTCCTCAGCTGCTCCCGCTCTCCATGTCATCATCTCTGCCTCCATCTCTGGTGTCACTGCTTCGCTGGATAGGGTCCCACATTCCACTCCTGCTCTTCTCTCTTGATGGTCCTAGGATCCTCTGTTCCTGGACTGTAAGACTAATTACTCCCCCCTTTTTGTTACAAAACTTCTACCTTTACAGCTGTGACAGTCACAATCAGTCACGATAACAACTATTCACTATTGAATCATAAGAGTCTTATCCCCATCGCCTTTCACCAAAACCATCTAGACAAGATGGAAATTATTCAGTGAGGATTGTACTCTCCCCCGCACACTCTGAAACTAAACTTCCTCTTGAAAAATTGTAAGCCAGTCACTTTGTGCCTTTATAGCAACCCCCCGCCCCCGACACACATTTTAGGTAGCCAATGTCTAAGTTGCCCATCCCAATCAACCCTGTATACAGAGGGGACAGGTTTGATCCTTGATGTGAAGTCTCCTTCCCTCTCAGTTGGTACCTTGAGCTACTACATCCCTAAGTATAGGTCAAGTTCATCAAACTATAGCAATTTACTAGTTTCCTTTATCAAAAATGTATTTATCTTCCACTATTTCAGTTCTGATCATCAAGTCATCAAAGCTAGGTCAAATGGGTACTATCTTCAGGTTTGCACATTCTTGTGCATTTCCCCTCACTTCATATCCTAAAGTCCTTTTGCTTGCTTCATGTGTGATATCCTTGATGTTATCCAACAATTCTTCTGGTCTTTGGTCATTACTGTTCAATGCATCAAATCTATTCTTAAAATTATTTCTAAATTCACGTGGGTTTTAGTCAAAGTTGTACGTTGGCTCTCATGGACTTTAGCTTCAGCTTAAATTGATGGTCTGTTCTGAAGTAGGTCTTAGCCTTGTTCTCAATGATATTGAACTTCTCCATCAACTCTTTCCACAGATATAATCAATTTGACTCCATCTAGTCAAGTCCATGTAAAAACTTGCATTTATGTTATTGAAAAAAGGTATTTCCAATGGTCTTGCAAATAATGTATTAGGCAATTTCCAGCAATGTTTCTATCACCAAGGT
This sequence comes from Chrysochloris asiatica, assembly GCF_000296735.1. Classification (NCBI taxonomy): domain Eukaryota; kingdom Metazoa; phylum Chordata; class Mammalia; order Afrosoricida; family Chrysochloridae; genus Chrysochloris; species Chrysochloris asiatica. The sequence continues at coordinate 382,596 of NW_006408570.1, read as the reverse complement.
CGTCATGTTTTCAACAACTATTGACTCTTCTTCTTTGTTTCCAACTTTCACAGTACTTAGCAGTGTATTTTGATTGCTTGTTTGATCAATTTCTGACTGCAAATGTTGGTTAAAAAAAAAATCTGCAGTTTCTTCATCGTTGGCACTAGTGGTTGGGACATAAGTCTGTGAGTAACAGTCATATTAACTGGTCTTCCTCATAGGCATAAAGATAGCATCCTATCACTGACACTGTTGTACTTCAGGATAGATCCTGAAATGCTGTACCAAAAAAACTGCATCCAACATTTGATTCCCTACTATGGTACAAAGAACTATGGTTAGTGTGAAGGAGTTAGAGGGGACCAGGGAGCACAAGAATGGCTTGCCCTCAGGAAACTTGTCCTAAAGGTGTTAGAAGGTGATAGACACAGAGATGGTCCATTTTTGCCTTGGAAGGTTTAACATGTGTGGTCTTGACCGTCAAGTAGATGGTGCTGTGCTCAGCTCGTGTGACTGGCTCACTGAGGGGCTGGGGAGCTGGGAAAAGTCTCATGGCCCAGATGGGGCTTAGTCTCAAGCACCTCCCTTGCTTGCCAACTCCCTCGACACACACCAGGTACGGGCCTAGTGTCATAGAGCTGTGAGACCTGGCAGACTAGGGATAGCTCAGGAAGAACAGGAGAACGATCTGCTCAGCTCATCACACTCATTCCTTTACCTCCTGCCACTGCGTTCTCTAGCACCAGTAACCATTTTTTAATGCCATACTTAATTGACTGCTATTCACAAGGTCAGTGGTTCAAACCCACCAGCTGCTCCTTGGAAACTCTATACAGAGCCACTATGAGTCAGAACTGACTTGACAACACTAAACAGCAACAACACTTAACAGAGTCCTGGTGTGACATTATAGAATAAGAGTACTGGACTGCTAATCACAAGGTTGCTGGTTCAAACCAGCAACTCCTTAGAAACTCTAGACAGGGTCACTATGAGTCAGAATTGACTGGAAGCCACTTAAAACACAAGCTGCTTTCCTGCTCTGTGTGGGGCATCAGTGCCACGTGGCAGCACTAGAGGGTGCTGCTGCCCTTCCTAGTGCAACACCGACAATCTCCAATAGCAGCCCAGGATAGAGGCACCCCAGGCTAAGTCCTCTGGATGAGCCCAGAGGTCCTTCCTTCCCCTCCCTCCAAGGCACAAAGGGGCAACATGCTAATGAGGAGACTCAATGTCCAGGTTTCTGTCTGGCCAGGCCAGGCCAGGCCAGACCACTTTTTCCAAAGCACAGCCCCTCCTGGCCCTGCAGTGGCCCAGCAAGTGGGCATTGGGGTGAGCAGGACTGCCTGGATGCCCTTCAACCTACTGAGAGCAAGACTCAGAATTCAAGCATGAGCAGGATAGGAACCTCAGCTTCTCTTGACTCTCTGAAAGAATGTTAGGAGACATGGAGAAATTGGAGAAGGAAAATGGGAGACTGTAACCCAGAAGCAAAGATAACTCTCGTATCACTCAAAGTCACATCTATGGGGATCTAAACCCAAAGTCTGGGTTCTCACCTACATAACCTCACAAAAGGATATACCCCAGCATCTGCCTATCCCAGAAAAGGCCCACAGACATTCACAGACAGCAACACTGAGTCCTGATCCTTCTGACTCAGGTCCCTTGACTCCTCCCAGCAAGTGCCCTGTCCAGGTCTCCCCTCAACCCACTATCCCTTCTGCCAGTTGTCCCAGGGCCATGAGCTTGTTCTGGCTACCCAGAAGGGCCAGACACCCAGGCTGCAGATGTCCCACAGTCCCCCTGGGTTTGGGTGAATGGGGGCTGGGCAGTAGGGACAGAAGCTTCTGTAGTAGACAAGGAAGCTAAGGGAAGACCCCCACCCCCACCCCAGACTGACCTGCCCCTGCCCCTGCATCCCTCATCTATGAGGCTGTGATGAGGACTGCCAGCCAGCCTGGGAGGAGTCAGCCCTAGAAAGGCCTTCATTTCTCCCTCCATTCCTCTTAGCTGACTCAGAACCTCACAGAGAAAGACAAAATTCAGGACTTTAGGACTCCTTGGTCTTCCCTTTGCCCCTTTACCACTGTCCCCCTCCTACTCTCTCTCTTTCTCTCTCTCACACACACACACACACACACACACACACACACACACACACAATACGCTCATACACCTATGGCAAGTGGGGAACAGGCTTGCTGAGAGAACAGAATACCTGTCCTCACCACACAGGCAGGGGTTGGTCCCAGGCCCTTGGAAGAAAGACACACACTACTGAGGCTTACCCTGGGCCCCCCTCCCTTGGCCCTGCCAGACAACACAGCAGCCTCTTCTGGCTCAGAGTTGTTGTTGTTGTTAGGTGCCATCGAGTAGGTACTGACTCATAGCGACCTTGTGCACAGCAGAAGGAAACACTGCCCGATCCTGGGCCAACCTCACTATCATTGCCACGTTAGAGCCCACTGATCTCGCTGGGGGTCTTCCTCTTTTTCTCTGACCCTCTATCCTACCAAACATGATATCCTTTTCCAGTGACTGGTTCCTTAGAAGGAAGTAAAGGGGCCACGGGAGGGTCAGGGGAGCTGCCAGGGCATGAGCTGGTAGGCTCTTGAGATCCCCTCTTGGGTGGCACATTCAAGACAGACCAGCTATCATCAGCATCCGATCAGATGAGTATTCCAAGACTAAGAGAGACCAGTAAGGGCCAGAGCTCCAAGGGTCTCCAAGGACAAGTTACAGATTTCAGGGGAGCTGCCCAATAGAGGAATGAGCCCTGGTGGCACTGTGTGGTTAGGCATCGGGCTGCTAACCCACAAGGTCAGTGGTTCAAACCCACCAGCTGCACTGCAGGAAAAAGATAAGGTTTTCTGCTCTCATAAAGATTTACAGCCTTGGAAACTTAGAGAGGGTCACTACGAGTCGGAACTGACTCAAAGGCAGTGAGTTTGATTTGGGATTGGGCTCACTGGAGGTGGATGTACAAGGGGAGGGCAGGGTCACTGTCTTAGTTATCTAGTGCTGCTTTAACCGAAATACCACACGTGGGTGGGTGGCTCTAACAAATACATTTATTCTTTCCTGGTTTAGGAGGTTACAAGTCCTAATTCAGGGTGCCCACTTTAGAGAAAGGCTTTCTTTCTGTCTGCTCTGGAGAAGAGAACTTATTTCTGTGAGTTTCTGCCCCTGGGTGACCTTCATGTGACTGCAGGTCTCTCTTCCCCATCTTTCCTTGCTAGCTTTCATGTCATCTTTTATATCTATCTCAAAAGAGATGCATGCTATGCTAATCCAGCCTCATTAACATAACAAAGACTATCCATTCCCAAATGGGACCAAACTGCAGCCATGCAGGTTAGGATAGGAGTTACTACACATTTTAGGGGACACAATTCAGAATCTAGCAGGGATCAATCACTTGGTTCCCATCTCTTACAGGGAAGTCTCCTTTCAGAGAGGTTGGGGAAAGTCTGAGGGTTGTTATTGTTGTTGTTAAATGCCACTGAATCGATTCTGACCCAGAGCGACCCTGTACAGGGTTTCCAAGGAACAGCTGGTGGGCTTGAACCGCCAACCTTGCAGTTCAAACAACTTTGCAGTCTGGTGCCACACCAGGACTCCCAGAGTACTGTCCCCAAATCCCTACTCTCTACCATGGTTTCCTTACCTTAAGGGCAGAGGGCAAGAAGTAGAAGCCAGGAAACAAAGAATACAGACAAATGGCCTCTCTCTTCTTACCCTGTGCCTCCCCCTCTTCAGGAGTTAGATGTGCCAACTCATACGGCAAAGCATGTTACTGCCAACCTACAATCCGCAACCTGGCAATCATAGGACCCTTAACAACTTACCTGTGTCCATGTGCAGAGAACAAGCCTGGGATTAAGAGGACAGGGTACCCCCATTACCCATGCAAAGTCAGCGCCCCAGCTGTCTGTCTGAGGACCGTATCTGCTCCTTTTCCCTATCCCAGGGTCCAGGCCAGGGGCTGCAAACACCCTGTCATCCTCCCCAAAGAGGAAGCTGGTCTTACCAAGGACGTACCTGGGTTTCTGAGTTGGTTCCTTGGACTCTCTCAAGCCAAACCAGCTACTCTTGGCCTTTTCCTCCCCACTCGATGAGTGGTGTGGGGAGGTCCCCAGGGTGGGACCACCCTTCTCCCCCAGTGAACTACGTCGTCCCAACTCGCTCCGGCTCAGGCCCTGGTGGTGATGGTGGAAGAGGCCCATCCGGGTCTTGCGCTCCTCCTTCCGGGCTCCCTCTTTCTCTGCTGTGGCCTCAGAGGAGGTCACCATGGGAGTGGCGACTTGAACTGGCTTTCCCTCTGGAAGCCGGGCCCCCTCCTCCTCGCCAGAGCAGCCGGCCCCAACAGCCAACACTTTGGGCTGCGTGCTCAGCTCCTCAGGTCCAGGCACTGCCTCTGAGCTGCTGGCGCTGCGGCTGCCTCTGACCCAGGAGTCATCTACAGACCGAGGACCCTCCTCAGAGGGCCGGGAGGAGGCACCATGCAGAGAGCTAGATGGTGGGAAGGGGCCCGAGATGGAGCTACGGTGCCGCAGGGGTTCTGGGGGCTCCTCATTGTAAATATGGCTGCCATTGACACAGAGAGAAGAGCGGGAGGCAGTATCAAGGTGGCCCTGAAGGTCAAGAAGGGCTCGAGGAGGGGCTGCTCGCATCTGGCTGGCCTCATCACTGTAGGTCCTTTTATGGGTAAACTTGGGAGACTGTGTAGAGTCCCTGCCTGAAAAGAAAACAGAAGGAGTTAGTCTATGGGATTGGGAGGCCCGTTTCCACATCTCATGTCTCCCCAATACCAACCTTCTTCTACCCTCCCAGGCTGAGGGGCCAGCCCTCACTCACCCCCTTCTGTGGACAGCCAGCTGGTACGGCTGGGAGAGCGAGTGAGGAGCTCAGCACTGGGCCCCTGGTAAGCCAGGCTCCCGCTAGCTGAGGACAGGGTGCTGTCTGAGCCCAGCGAGGTGTTGGACTGAGTCAGGGATGACTTGCGTAGCTTGTTACGGAGGAAGAAGCCCTTGGCTTTGCCCATCTTGCCCAGGCTGCCCAGATCAGGATCCTCCAGGGCACTGCTTGGGAGGATGGCAGAGGCAGATTCCAGGTCATACTTCTTCTTGCCCTTCATCTTATCCTTGATCTTGCTGAAGGGGGACCGTGGTTTATCCTTCACGGACAGGTCAAACATGCTGGCACTCAGGTTGTTGCGAGTGAACTGGATGGTGACTTGGATCTCCCCACGTTCTTTCTCCTTCTTGCCTGACTTGGAGTGCAGCTTGTACCACCTGTGAGAACAAGGGGGCAAGCAGAACAGAACTCCTCTTTGCTTTGGGTACCACTGGCAGCCTCTCTCCACATGGCCCTGCTCTGACATACAGGCCCTGGCTCTGAGGCCACAGCTACAGCCACAGCTGAGAAATTATCAAAACCATTTCCATGGTGGAAAAGCCACATCCTAAGGAAGGGAAGCTTTGGGGTGCCACTCACACAGACACCCAGCAGGGAGGGTAGTGGGCAGCAACCTTAACTGGCACTTGGAGGCCTCTCCCTGCCCTCACCATACACACACACCCTGAACTCATTAAATCCAGGAGGGCAAGGCAGGGCCTGAAAAAGACCCCCCACATCTCCAGGACCCCAATGCAGTCAGACCTACCAGCATTTTCCCCTATTTACGTCATCTCCTCTGATAAGTCCCAGCCACGCACTGCTTAGAGTCACCAGGGAGCCCAGAGGCCCAGGGCCAGGAACACTAACACATCAGCACGTACATACCCCTCACTCATGCACTGACTCACTCCCAGTCCTGCCAGGGAAGAGACCTTATATAGAGGAGGGAACGAGCACTCACATTTGCTGAGCTTTTACTTTGTGCTACAACCACCACAGCTAGGGTGCTTAATCTCAATTCCATTTGCAGTTCACCACAAGCCTATGAAGCAAGAGACACTATCCCTCTATTTTACAGACCAGGAAGCTGAGAACAAGCAATCAGTAAAAGGGAGAGGGGGATTCAGAGTCAGGTTTTCATTACTCCAAAAGCCCATGTTCTTCCCACTCTACACTTCCCAGAGAACATGGTAAAGAACCCTAACACACAGTGCAATGGGGCTCTCCAGAAGTTGGGGGAAGGAGTAGAGGGGAGCTCTTCTTTCTTCTGCTTCCCAAACCCCCTTCTCCAACTCCACTCAGACTTAGAAGACCTGATGCAGGACAGCCGATGTGATTCGGACTGGACAGCCACATCATACTGCATCGTGTAAGGGGCAATTAGACACCCAGGCAGATTCTCTATCCCCCTACCCTCAGCCAAGCCATATCCTCTCAACAGCTACAGATGTGAGAACGAAGGCTCCCCAGAGAAACTAAAAAAGGCTCTGCACTTAGGGATGTTGTTGTTATGAAGTGCAGTTGAGTTGGTTCTGACCCACAGCGACCCTGTATAGGGTTTCTGAGGCTATAAATCTGTGTGGGAGCAGAAAGCCTCACCTTGCTCCTAGAGAGCGGCGTTCACAGTCCAGTGCTTATTGTATGGAGCCACTGCACCAACCCCCACACTTAGGAATATTGAGCCTACATGATGAGGTCAAATGTGGGGCTCAAAGAAGAAAAGTAATTGGCAGTTGGGACAGTCCCCCTTTCACCCAAGTACCCAGAAATGATTACCTCCCTGGTATACACAAGCTGAAATAGATCATTTAGAGGAAGTATTCAAAGAATTTGTTGTTGTTAAATGTCATCGAGTCGATTCTGACCCATAGCGACCCTGTAAAGGGTTTCCAAGGAGCAGCTGGTGAGCTTGAACTGCCGACCTTACAGTTCAAACGGCTTTGCAGTCTGGCACATTAACCCACAGCACCAGAACGCCAGAATAAAGTGGAAGAAATATCCAAGAAGGTAGAGGATGAGGTGAATTGAGGTAAATCCAAGAGGTTTACCAACCAAATAATTGGAAAGTCAAATAACTGGAGAGACAAAAAACGAGAGAGAGAGAGAAACATGGAAAGGAAAAAACTCTGGAAGAAATAATATAAGAAAGTTCTCCTGAACTGAAAGACATGAGCACCCAAGCAAAAGGGACTACAAGTACCCAGGACTATGAATGAATAAAGACTCACACTGAGACATCTTGGTGGGGTTTCTGAGTACCGGGGATAAAGAAGAGACTGTAAATGCTTTCAGACAGGGAAAACAGTTTCATACCATAAATGAGAACAGTACTAGGTTCATTAGCAACACTGGCTTCATGTAGAGGGTAGAACTTTCCAACATAGAATTTTAGACCTAATTAATCAAGGATAAAAGTAGAATAAAACCATTTCCGGACATGAAAATTCTTTGTCAGGTATCCTAGCTCAGAGGCTGCTAGAAGCTATGCTCTTACCAAACAGAGAGAGTAGCCAAGACTGAGAAAAACTGGATACAGGAATCCAGACACAAGGGAATTCCCTGGACAACAGCAATGTCAATGGGAACAGGATGATCAGGGCTCTAGGAAGAGAGGTTTTTAGAAACAAGTAACATTGATAATTGCTGATATATTTTGACCATGAGGAAAGCAGTGTTGAAAGTCTACTGGGGGAAAAAAACTAGAGATGAGCACAAAGGAACGTGAGCAGATGTAAAAATGAGGCCAGCTATTAACTCCTGGGAGTCCTGGTGTGGCGCTCTAGGATAAGCACTAGACTGCAAGGTTGGTTCAAACTCACCAGCAGCTCCTCAGAAACCCTATATATACAGGGTTAAAAATAACAACAACATCATTAACTACAGGGTGGGGTGAGGGGTGGAGTATATGTTGCTGTTGCTGGTAAGTGTCATCAAGTTAGTTCCAACTCATAGCGACCCTATGAGATTCCAAGGGGTGGATGGTGAGTTTGAACCGCCGACCTTTCAGTTCAAACTAACCCTGTGGTTTAGTACTTATCTGCTATAGCACCACACCAGGACTCCATGGACTGTATAGAAAAGAAAAAAATTCTAGGAAGGCACTGGGCTTAGCAATGACCAATATTTATATACGCTGGATGAAAAAAACCATTTTACCTGAAATTATAACTTTATTGGGATGATAGAAGGAGGAGGAACAAAACTGTGTACAAAGTCAATCTTCATATTTCTTAAGTCAAGAGGATAAACTCTAAATTTGATATATTCAGAAATAATGGCTTACTCCTACAACTCTTCAACAAAAACACAACCCAATTTCATAATGGGCAAAGGACTTGACTAGACATTTCTACAAAAAAAAAAAAACCCCACAAATTTCCAAGACCAGTAAATCAGCTGACTCATGACAGCCCCACGTGTGAGAGCAGAACTGTGCTTTACAGGGTTTTCAGTGGCTGGATCAGAAGCAGATCACCAGCACTTTCTTCTGAGGTACCTCTGGGTGGACTCAAGCCACAAGAACCTTTCACTTGGCATACTCAGCAACCTAGAGCTTTAACTTTAACCAGCCTGCTAACCTTACGTTAATGGTTTATTCCACTCAGGGACAATAAGCACATGAAAAGATGTCAACATCATTAGTCATTACAGCCGCTGCTGTTGAGTTGATTTAGACACAAGGAAACCTTGTAAGGCAGAAAACTGCTCCCTAGGGTTTCCGAGACTGTAAATCTGTCCGGGAGCAGAAAGCCAGATCTTTCTCCCACGGAGTAGCTGGTGCATTTGAACCACTGACCCTGTGGTCAACAGTCCAATGCTTAATCCACTACTCTGCCAGTATTTCTCATTAGTCATTTTTGTTGTTACTGTATGTGATATTGAGTTGGTTCTAACTCATAGTAACCCTATATAGAGTTTCCAAGGAGTGGCTGGTGGGTCTGAACTGCCTACCTTGCAGTTAGCAGTTCAGTACTTACCCTACAGTGCCATACCAGGACTTCCATTAGTTACTGTTGTTGTTGTCAAGTACCACTGAGTTGGTTCCAACTGATAGTGACCCTGTATAGGGTTTCTGAGGAGCAGCTGGTAGGTTTGAACCGTCAGCCTTGTGGTTCAAACTGACTTTGTAGCACAGTGCATTTATCCTGCAGTGCCACACAAGGACACCCCATTCATCTTTGGTGGCTGGTGGTCGTGTGCCATGGAGTCAGTTCCGATTCATAGTGACCCTGCGTAGGGTTTCTGAGGCTGTAAATCTTTACGGGAGCAGAAAGCCTCATCTTTCTCCCACAGAACCGATGGTAGTTTCAAACTGCTCACCTCGAGGTTAGTAGCCCGACTCCATATGCACTATGCTACCAGAGCTCATTAGTCATTGGTGGTGGTGGTTATGTGCCGTGGAGCTGGTTCCCGACCCTGTACAGAGTTTGAGAGGCTATAAATCTTTACGGGAGCAGAAAGCCTCATCTTTCTCCCACAGAAGAGCTGGTAGTTTCGAACTACTGACCTTGAAGTTTGCAGCCTGATTCGTAACAACCATGCTACCAGAGCTCCTTTAGTCATTGTTGTTGTTGTTAAGTGCCGTCAAGTCGATTCCAACCCACAGCAACCCTGCAGAGGGTTTCCGAGGAGCAGCTGGTGAACTTGAACCACCGACCTTGCACTTCAAAGGATTTTGCATTTTGCAGTCTGAGCATTAGCCTGCAGCGCCACACCTTTAGTCATTATGGAAATGCAAATCAAAACCACCATGAGATGTCACTTCTCACTCACTAAGATGGCCATTACTGAGGATGTGAAGAATTGGATCCTTGCTGTGGTAAAGGGTGGCAGTGTAAAAGAGTGCAACCACTGTGGAAAACAGTTTGGTTATTCCTCATAAACTTAAACACAGAATGACACTAATTCCATTTCTAGGTACATATCCAGAAGAATTTAAAGCAGGGATTCCAACAAATACTTGTGCACCAACGTTTATGGCACCAATTATTCAGAGTAGCCAAAAGGTGGAAACAACTCAAATGTTCATCAACAGATGAGGAGATTAAGAAACGGTGATAAATCCTTACAATGGAATTTTATTCAGTCATAAAGAGAAATGAAAGAAGCTCTGGTAGCGTAGTGGTTACGAATCGGGCTGCGAACCAAAAGGTCAGCAGTTCGAAACTACCAGCTGTTCCGCTGCAGAAAGATGGGGCTTTCTGCTCCGGTAAAGATTTATAGGCTCAGAAACCCTATCCAGGGTCGCTATGAGTCGGAACCGACTCCACGGCACGTAACAACAACAATACCTAATGCACCACCACCTCCCCTAGTCCTCACAGAGGTACTGCAGGCAGACAAGGAAACTCAATGAGCTTAAGTCATCTGCCCAATACCACATAGCTAGCTAACTAGGGCTCAAATCCACATTTTCTGTCTCCTATACCCTCTCAACTCTTGCCCCGCAAGTTTTTGTTGCTTTCCCATCTCTTTGCGCTTATTCCATTCTGCACCCAGCCAGGGAGACCAAGCCACCCTGTAGAAAAGACTGTGAGCAGGCTTCTTGGGAACCCAGATGGTAATGTCCCTAGTGCTGGGAAGATCTGCTCCTCAGGACATACAAGGAATCCTGAGCTTCTCAATTAGGAAAAGCAGGAAGGGGTCTCTGCTGGAGAACTAGAAATTGAGGAATGAGATTTTCCCTCCCTGTCTGGAAGAAATGGTCAGATTGGTCCCTGGAGGGCTCCAAGTTCTGTGATGTATACACATGGCCACACCACACACAACACATATGTAACAGACACACATACACACCACACACAAATGCATATCACACAATACCAACTTAACATGCACACCACACACAGGACACATGCACACACACATACACCACACACATGAGCTGCTATGTGGTCATCTCCCACCTAGGATACACCCACCACACAGTGTCTGCTCTGGGACCCCCTGTATGAAAAGTCCCTGGGACATCCAAATGTCCAGAACTGAGTCATTACAGGGATTGTTTTTATAAGGGGAATGAACAACTACTTTCCTGGGGCACCTCTAATCACATCCCTTTGGAAGACTCCATCAAAACTAAAATCTTTGTGTGCTTCCCCCTGAGCTGTGGACCCACTCTTTCTTGGGGACCCATTCGATAAGCGGAGTGAGCCAGGGTTGTTGGCTGTTGCTTATCTCTCCCAAACCTTTAAGACCACCCTCTCCAAAGGTGAAGAGGGACAGTGATACAGCAGAAAGGGTATGCTCAGAGGACAGAGTCACCTAATCCACTCAAAAAGTGAGGCAAATGGATGCGAGAATGAAAAGAGAACAGAGCTCTGAAAGAAAGAAACTAAAGGCCCTGTGTTGTGAGGATATTTATAGGACAAGTGGGCAAAATTCATAGAAAGGCCATCCAGCTAGGATCCACATCCAACTTCCTCAACCTAATAATGCCCATCCTAAGTCTGACCCTTTAACTCATAAGAAACCTAACCCTTGCAGGACTAGGCCCCATCTAGCACAGGGAGATCCTGAGAGGTGGGACAGAAGAGACTTGAACTCCAGTCCCAAAGCAACCCAGCCTTAGCTGAGTGGTGGGAATCCACAAGTACAGACATCCTTAGTGAGGCACAAAGGGCAGGAGCCCTCAGCCCAGCTGACCACATGACACAGCATTAATAGCGGTATAAAGACTGCAGGTGTTTTGGAAGAAGTGCAGCCAGAGTTCTCCTTAGAGGCCAAGATAGCCAAACTTCATCTCTCATACTTTGGACATATTGTCAGGAGGGACCAGTTGCTGGAGATGGATATCATGTGTGGTAAGGTGGAAGGTCAGAGGAAAAGAGGAAGACCCCCAATGAGATGGACTGGCCAAATGGCAGCATCAACGGACTCAAGCATGGCAACAATAGTGAGGTTGGCCCAGGATTGGACAGTGTTTCATTCTGCTGTACATAAGGTCGCTATGGGTCGGTACCAACTCGATGGCACCTAACAACAACAACAGACTGCAGAAACTGTCATTTCCTACACTGTATATTTTGTCCCGTTTGAATTTTTTATAAGGAGCATGTATTACTGCTGTCATAGGAAAAAGAGACAAAGGCAAAGTCCCATTCACACCTTGATTCCTCAGTTTCTTCAGCCAGTATGGGGGATCTCTTACTCCCACTCGTTCAGATGAAGGGGGCTGCATCAGTAGTCCAAGTGAGGCTTGGCGTTCCTGTTCAAGGATCTTTGTGCCCCAGCCAGCCCATAATTCTTTCCCCCACAGGATCGTTTCTCCTTCTCCTACTCTTCCCCAAGGGATTTGAATTTCTCTCTGGATCTGCTTTCAGTGGTTAAACATTCAGAAGTAGGCCACCTCTACTTTGTGCTAGCCTGGAAGCTCCGCTGACACCTGTCCACAATGGGTGATCCTGCTGGTACTTAAAATGCTGGAGGCATAGCTTCAAGCATCACAGTAACACGCTAGCTACCACAATACGACAAATTCATAGACGAGTGTTTAGCCACTGAACCTTGTTACATATAGTACTGGAAGATGAAAACATTATTGATAGCACCAGAATACTGTCAAATAAAGCGCTGGAAGATGAGCCCCTCAGGTTGGAAGACACTCAAAATATGACTGGGGAAAAGCCGCCTCCTCAAAGGCGTGATCAACACAAATGAATAAAGCTTTTTGGAACTTTACTTGCTGATGGAGTACAACTCAAAATGAGGAGAAACAACTATAAACATCCATTAATAATCAGAATATGAAATGTATGAAGCATGAATCTAGGAAAATGAGATGACAAAAATGAAATGAAACATATAAAGATTAATATCCTAGACATTAGTGAGCTAAAATGGATAGGTATTGGCCATTTTGAATCTGATAATCATATGGTTTACTATACTGGGAACAACAAATTCAAGAAAAATGCTATAGTATTCGTCACCAAAAAAAAAAAAAAAAACAACCATTTCAAGATCTATCTTGAAGTACAATGCTGTCTGTGATAGAATAATATCCATACATCTACAAGGAAGACCAGTTAATACAACTATTATTCAGATTTATGCACCAACCACTAAAGTCAATGAGGAAGAAATTGAAGAATTCTACCAACTTTCTTCAGTCTAAAATTGATCAAGCATGCAATCAAATGCATTGATAATGACTGATGACTGGAATGCAAAGGTTGAAAACAAAGAGGTAGGATCAATAATTGGAAAATATGGATTTACATCATTGCATTGACAGAAATGATGAGGGAGATCAAATGAAAGATTTTTGCAAGAATAATTAATTCTTCATTACACATACCTTTTTCAAAAACCACATGGACCTGACCAGATGGCATACACATATATCAAACTGTCTACATCTGTGGAAAGAGATGGTGGAAAAGCTCCATATCACCAGCCAAAACAAAGTCAAGGGCAGACTGTGGAACAGACCATCAAATGCTCATATGCAAATTCAGGCTAAAGCTGAAGAAAATGAAAACCAGTCCATAAGAGCCAAAATGTAACCCCGAGTATATTACACCTGCATTTAGAAACCATATCAAGAAAAATAATGGGTTAATGCGCTGGACTGCAAAGTTGCTTGAACCACAAGGTCAGTGATTCAAGCTCACCAGCTGCTCCTTGGAAACCCTATACAGGGTTGCTATGGGTTGGAAATGACTCAATGGCACTTAACAACAACAACAATCAAAGACAATAAAGAGCTGTGGGATGACATAAAAAACATCATACAGGAAGAAAGCAAAAGGTCCTTAAAAAGACAGGAAAGAAAGAAAAGACCAAAATAGACTGTCAGAAAAGACTGAAACTTGCTCTGTACCACAGAGAAGTTTAAGCAACTGGTTGTTACTGTTGTTAAGTGCCACTGAGTCAGTTCCAACTCATAGCGACTCTGTATAGGGTTTCCAAGGAGCGGCTGGTGAGTTTGAACTGCCAACATTTTGGTTCCAATTGACCTTGTGGTCCAGTGCTTTATTCCACAGTGCCACACCAGGCCTCCAAAAGCAACTGGTAGAAATAAGGAAGTCAAATAGTTGAACAGAAAATTTAAAGGGCAGTTCGAAAAGACAAAGTCAAGTATTATAATCAAATTATGCAAAGACCTGCAGTTGAAAACCAAAAGTGAAGAACATATTCAGCAGTTCTCAAGCTGAAATAATTGAAATTTCAAGTCTCAACTTGCAATATTGAAGGAACCCTATTCAGGGTCGCTATGGGTCGAAACCAACTCGACGGCACTTAACAACAACAACAACAATGGGTAAATGTTTAATACAGTCCCTATGAGTTGGAACCAACTTGATGGCACTGAACAACAACAACAAACAAGATGGAAAGTATATACAGATTCCCCTTACGAAAAAGAAATGGTCGATGTTCAACCATTTCAAAAGGCAGCATATGACCAATGGTAATGAAAGAAGAAGTCCAAGATGCACTGAAGGAACTGGTGAAAACAAACTGACGCAGCACTGGAGACACTCATGTATGTAGAGACACTTGGAAGACAGCTACCTAGCCAACTGACTGGAAGAGATTCATATCTGCGTCCATTCCAAGGAGAGGTGTTCCAACAAAATGTGGAAATCATTGAACAATATCATTAATATTCCATTGCTGAAGGTAATTTCAAAACCCACCCCAACAGTACATCGATAGGGAACTGCCAGAAACTCAAGTTGGATTCAGAAGAGGACATGCAGCGAGGGATATTATTGTTGATGTCATATGGATCTTGGCTAAAAGCAGAGAATACAAGATATTTGCTTGTGTTTTATTGACTGTGCAATGCCTTTCAACTATGTGGATCATGACAAGTTATGGATAACACTGGAAAGAATGGGTATTACAGAACACTTCATTGTAATCATGAAGAACCTGTACACAGACCAAAAGGCAGTCGTTCAAACAGAACAAGAGGATACTGAACGAGTTAAAATCAGGAAAAGTGTGTGCCAGGGTTGTATTCTTTCACCATACTTATTCAATCTGTATGTTTATAAATAATACAAAAATCTGAATTATATGAAGAAGAGCGAGGCATCAGGATTGGAAGATGACTCATTAACAACCTGTTATTTGCCTTACTTTCTGGAGGCAAAGAGGATTTAAAATGCTTACTGATGAAAGTCAAAGACTATGGCCTTCAGTATGGCTTGTACCTCATTGTAAAGAACACAAAAGTTTTCACCACTGGAGAAATAAATAACATCATGATAAATCAAGAAAACATTGAAGTTGTCAAAGACTTCATTTTGCTTATCTCCACAATCAACACTCATGGAAGCAACAGTCAAGAAATCAAATGATGTATCATAATAGGCAAATCTGCTGCACAAGACCTCTTTAAATTGTTCAAGAGCTAAGGTATCAATGGAGACAGAGATGATGACGGGGAGTGATGAAGCGACTGGGGACTTTGGACCCAGAGAGGGAAAGGGACTGTAGGCCAAAAACTGGAGGGGGGGGGGAGTGTAGGCAGCGGGTTTCTGGGATATACCCTTTGGGTGGTTGATGATGCATGGAGGGGATTGGAACCATGCCAGTGAGATGATATACTATGGAATGAATGTAAAACTAAAGTTCTCCCATGTAAACTATCATATAATTTTCAATAAAACATTTAAAAAAAAAAAAGAGCTAAGGTATCAGTTTGAGGACTAAAGTGTGCCTGACCCAAGGCACGGTATTTTTCAAGAGCCTCAGATGCATGTGAAAGTTGGACAAGGAATAAGGAAGACCATAAAAGAAGAATACTAAAAGTACCATGGACTGCTAGAAAATCAAACAAATCTGTGTTGGAAGAAGTACAGCCAGAATGTTCCTTAGAAGTCAGGATGGCCAGACTTCATCTGTCTTATATTTGGGATGTATTACCAGGAGGGACCAGTCCCTGGAGAAGGACATTATGTGTGGCAAAGTGGAGGGTCAGCGAAAAACCAAAAGACCCCCAGTGAGATGGACTGGCATAGTGGCAGCAGCAGTGGGCTCAAGCATAGCAACGATTGTAAAGATGGCGTAGGGCCAGGCAATGTTTCATTCTGTTGTGCATGGGGGTCATTGTGAGTTGGAATCGACTTGACGGCACAACCACAACTGAATCTGTTTTACAGGGTGGCTGGGAGGGAAAAGAAACCACTTTCCTCAGTATTTTCTGATAGATGCCCCCAGTCCAGATAAGAGTGAGGCTACGACTGGCCAGGACCTGCCTATGCACTGTATCCTATCGCCATCTCTGTTATCTCCCTGCCCATTTACCCCAGGAATGAGCCTGAGAGGTACCTCAGGTCCCAAGGACTCCTCCAGAGCATACCTTCTTCCAGGGTGTGACACACACAGGCTGAGATGGGGAAGTCCTGGGCAAAGGTCATGCCCCACCTTCCTAGCCCCTGGCTGTTCCAGCATCCTCCTGCCTGATTCAGACAGTCCCCAAGAAGCACTGCAGACGTGCCAGGCACTGCAGCACACAATCCAGGGGAGACCCAGATGCCAGGATCACTGCTGGCTGGGCCTGACAATCCCTTAGGTATGGATGGAGGCTTTCTCCTTACAAAGCAGATTTGAGAATGCACACACTCAGCCTGTAGACTGCAGCACCCGGAGGACCTGGGCAGCAGGGCCCTGGCACTCACATTACCTCATCTAGAGCAAGCTCTCTCAGCAGCCAGCACCAGCACCCGCCAAGCCCAATCCCTCCTGGTTCTGATCAACCATACACACTCAGAACCAAACTCACTCTGTGGCAACACTGTTCTATAACCACCTGGCCCTGTCATTTCCTGGATGTCTGCTATTCCCCCCATCACTCCTCCCACAAGAAGCTGGATTGTGCTCCTTGCAGATAGTTACTAAGTATCACCCAGGGCCCACATATGCAAAGTAAAGAAATAACACATGAAGACCCTAAGCAATCACTCTTTGAGCTCCAGTTCCCCACAGTTCTGCCCACCTTTTCACTTCAGCTCTTACCCTGGATGGCCAGAGGCAGTAAAGGCTGGGCAGGGGGTTCTGCTGCTCCCTGAGTTCCAGCGTGTAACCTTGGTAGATGACCTCCCCAAGCTTCTGACTGTCAGCCAAGAGTGGTGATATCAGCTCCCCCAGGGTTGCTGAGAGGTAATGCATGCAAATTCTGATCCATACACAGGTTGTGTGTCACTTCCCCACAAAAAACGAGCTCCCAAGAGCCATTTTGTTCTTGAATCCTTAACTCTGAGCACCGTGTCTGCCTTCAAGGGCGTCTTTCAGCTTCTTTAACAAATGCTGTTGCTGTTGTTAAGTGTTTGGTTGATTCCGACTCATAGTGACCCCATATAGGGTTTCCAAGGAACAGCTGGTGGGTTTGAACTGCCAACCTTCTGGTTCACAGTCCAGTGCTGATCCTACAGCGCCACACCAGGAGCCCCTTCAACAAATATCTATCCTCCATTTCCAGGCTTCCCAGCCCTGGCTTCTGGATTGGGATTTCCCCTGGAGGTGGGAGAGTCAGTAGCTCTCTAGCTCATGCTTTTTCTCTCTCTGATTTACAGCCCTAGGAACTCTGAGGTCCAACTGAGGCTTAACCTGCCACTCCCCATCCATGACTGTGACCCACCCAAAATTAACCCTGATTTAGCCAAAGCTCCAACCTGCATCTTGGCTCACAAGGCTCTTTCCATCTCAGAGCTACAGCTTTGGTACCCAAACCTACAACGAATCAGCCCATTTTTTAATATACAAGGGGCTTCACAATTTTCATGGGAAAATTCCATTATCTTTTCATGCCATTATCCCAAGAACTTTTTGAAGCATATATATACACACATATACATATATATATATACACACACACACACATATATGTTAAGTGCCGTCGAGTTGATTCTGACCTATAGCCACCCTGTATAGGGAAACTTAAGGTCAGCAGTTTGAAACTACCAGCTGTTCCGCGGGAGAAAGATGAGGCTTTCTGCTCCTGTAAAGATTTACAGCCTCAGAAACCCTGTACAGGATCACTATGGGTCGGAACCGACTCCATGGCACATAACCACCACCATATATATAGAAAGAGAGAGCGGGAGAGGGACAGAGAGAGAGACACATGCTCCCTGGTGGAGCAGGCACTCTGCCAACGAAAGGCCAGTAGTTCGAACTCAACAGCCACTCCATAGGAGAAAGATGTGGCAGTCTGCTTCTGTAAAGATTGCTGTTGTTAAGTGTCATCAAGTCAGTCCTGACTCATAGTGACCCTGTATAGGATTTCCAAACAGCAGCTGTGAGTTTGACCCACCAACCTTGTGGTTCAAATCGACCTTGCAGTCCAGCGCATTATCCTGTAGTACCACACCAGGACTCCAAGGACGACAGTTTTAGAAACCCTATGTTGTTGTTAAATGCTGCTGAGTCAGTTCCAACTCATAGCAACACTTTATAAGGTTTCCAAGGATTTTTTTTTTTTTAATTCTTTGTGGAAGCAGAAAGTTTCCTTCTTCTCCCACAGAGTAGCTGGCAAGCTCAAACTATGGACCTTGTGGTTCATAAGTCCAGTGTTTATAGTATGGTGCCACTTTGCTCCATGGAAACACATGGGGCAGTTCTATTCTGTCCTGTAAAGTCACTGTGAGGTGGCATTATTCATTATCCTGCTGCTTTCCTATAATTATTAGCTCGAGTTTGTTTCGTTTTTTTAATTCTTTGGGATTTTCCAGATAGATAATCATGTTTTCTGCAAACAAATACAATTTTATTTCTTCCTCTACTAGCCATACAATTTAAAAAATTTTTTCTTGACTAATTGCATTAGCTAGAAATTCCGATACAATGTAGAACAGGAGTGGTGAATCTTATTCCAAATCTTAGGGGAAGGCATCTTGTTCTCAGTACTAAGTATGAGTATATAAACTGTAGGATTTTTGTAGATGTCCTTTTTCAATGTCCTTTTTAGAAGATTTCTTCTGAAGTTGAAGAAATCTTCCTCTGGCCTAGGTTGCTGAGAGGTTGTTTTTTATTTATCATGAAAACATGTTTGATTTTGTTAAATGCTTTTTCTACATCTGTTAATATGATCATGTTTTTCTTCTGTAACCTGCTAGTATGATGAATTACATTAACTGATTTGTGAATGGTGAACCAAGCTTGCATAGCTGGACTAAACCCCACTGGGTTTGGGTGTGAGTCTTTTTACATAGTTGCATTCAAAAAACACAAAGGAGATTTTTCGCTTTAGGGGTCAGACACCAGCCTTCCCTCCACCTGTGTTCACATGGCTCTCAAGGACACTCAATTCAAGTGGCATCCAGGGAGAAACCTGCGGCTCTCTCCGGCCCAGCTAAAGCCTGCCTTCCAAAGTCCCAAGGGCCTGCTCCTTCTGAGAGCTCTAGCCCTAGAAATGTACAATCCGCCCCCAAATCAATTCTGACTCATGGCAACCCCTTGTATGCAGTGCAGAACTGTGATCCATATGGTTATCAAAAACAGATCGATATGGTTATTCAAAAGCAGATCACCAGGCCTTTCTTCCAAGGAACCTATGATGGGTTCAAACCATCAAGTAGTAGAGTCAAGCACTTAACCATTTACATCACCCAAGTAATCCATAGGGTTTTTTTGCTGGTTTATTTCTAAGGTTTTATTGTGAATTGAGTAATAGTATACATGGGAGAACATCAGTTTTACACTCGTTTCAGTGCAATGATTACAATCTCCTCTGTTCATCATCATTCAACAGTATTTGATTCTATTCCCTCTGGGTATTTTTATTGTGGGGGGGGAATGTACACAAAAACACTCAGGAATATATAATCATTTAAACAACCAAAGGGCACATTCTGTCAGCTTGCCTCTTGGGTACAAGCACACAGCCTTTCTCTTCTGAGGCTGTAAATCTTTACAGGAGTAGAAGGCCTCATCTTTCTCCCACGGAACAGCTGATAGTTTCAAACTGCTGACCTTGTGGTTTGCAGCCCGATTCGTAACCACTATGCTACCAGAGCTCCTTATGGTTAACAATTATTCACTATTAAATCATAAGAATTTTATTCCCATCTCCTTTCACCGGACCCGTCTAGACAAGATGGAAAATATTCAGCATATTCTGAAACTAAACTCCCTCTCAAAAACTTGTAAAAGCCAGACACTTTGTGCCTTTATAGCCACCACCCCATTTTAGACAGCCAATGTTTAAGTTGTCCGTCCCTATC
>NW_006408570.1:323139-354547 GCF_000296735.1 Chrysochloris asiatica | reverse complement strand
TCAGCCTCTCTGTACTGTGGGTACCCCGAATTTCCTGATATCCGCACCGATATCCCTCTCTATTTGTTCGGCTTTGTTAGTTTATGCTTCCTTTTCTCTGGAAATGCAGCCTTCTAAGTGGGGGTTGCTCTAGGCCTGCATTCCAAGGTCTGCAGGGGGCAGAGGCACTCGCCGGCGCGGGCACGGAAGCGGGAGCCGCATGCAGGCAGGCAAAAGCTTAAAATGCCTGTAAATCCTCAGCAATTTTATCTTTTAAAAAAACGAGTTCAGAATGTTGAAATATAAGATCTTATGTTTGTTCAAAGGCTGTCTGTCTGCTAGGCAGAGGTTTCCTATGTGCGATTCCGCCCTTTTTCCCCAGAGCCCTACCTGAGCTGCCTGGTCCGGGAAGCACCACCCTCTGCCTCCCCTCACTTCTTATCAGCTGGACGCTTCACTATCAGCTCTAGACCTCCATGGATATGTCCTTGTTCCATACAGTTTTTAATGACTAACAGAGCTCCGGTAGCATAGTGGTTACAAATCGGGCTGCTAACCTCCAGGTCAGCAGTCCGAAATGCTCCCGTAAAGATGTACAGCCTCGGAAACCCTGTGCAGGGTCACTATGAGTCGGAACCCACTCCACAGTACTTAATAACAACAAGGTTTCAGAAGTAGATTGCCAGAGTTTGGTACCTGGGTGGACTAACACCTCCAAATGTCCAGTTAGCAGTCGAGCCTGTTAACCATCCAGGAATTCCACCCCTCCCCTAGGAGGAGACTGTGTCATACATTCCTAACAGAGGGACACACACAAGTCGGGAGGAGCAGGCACTATTAAGTACTTTCTATAAATAAATAGTGCTAAAATGAACAAGGCCTCCTTTTCCCAAAACCATTCTGGAACAGCATTCTCAATGAGGAAGGACAGTGATATCTGCCCCAATATAATTCCTACAACATCTACCCAGGCCTCAAAGCCTGAGTTCCTCTGCTCCCATTACATGTATATCACCAACCTGCACATTTTTCAAGGAGTCCTGCTAGCACAGTGATTAAGTGCTCAGCTAACCAAAAAGTTGGCAGTTCAAACCCACCAGCCACTTTATGGGAGAAAGATGTGTCAGTCTGCTTCAGTAAAGCGGGGAAAACCCTATGGGGCAGTTCTATTCTGTCCTATGGGGAGCTGTGACTCTAACTTGACTAAGAGGTAATGGGCTGGTTTGCACATCCATTGTTGTTGTTAAGTACAATGGAGTCAGTTCCGACTCAGTGACTCAGGGTTTCTGAGGCTGTAAATCTTTATGGGAACAGAATGCCTCATCCCTCTCCCGCGGAATGGCTGGTAGTTTTGAACTGCTGACCTTGAGGTTGGCAGTCCGACTCGTAACCACTACTCCACCAGAGCTCCTTATGCAGGTACTAAACTGCTCTAGTTACTAAACTGCTCTACCTGCAGCCATCCCACCTAGACTCTCCCATGTCTGGGACACCTGACCTCAAGGCCCAAGCAGCATTGCTCGGAAGACAAGGGTTTTGATTAAAATGATAATCATCTAGGACTTGTCCCAGGTGCTTCGACAATTAAGAAATAAATGTTAGGCACCACTGGAAGGCGAACAGTGGAGAAAATGCCGTATACCTGAAGTACAGCTATGGCCAAAGTGCTTGCGAACATGCAGATTCCGAGTCAGTCAGTGTTGGTAAGGCCCGAGAGGCTCCATGTCTAACCAGCTCCCAGGGTGTGCTTGTGCCACAGTACCACCCCGCAGGGCCAGAGTGAACGTGAACCTTACCAGGTGCTCCTTGTGAGCAAGGTTCTGCACCTCTTTTATTACCCACACAGTCATCAGATTGGATCATTACTCCCATTTTGCAGATGAGTTGCAGCTAAGTGTTGTAACTTGCCTAAGGTCACACAGCAAATAAATGATGGAGTCCAAGCCCATGTCCTTAACCTTTTAGGCTTCACATCTCTCAGACAGCTGAATGAAAATACCCTACCAGGACAGAGGCTAGAAAAGATCAGAACACATGTCACAGAGCCACAAAAATGGTCTGTGAAGACCAGAACCCTCTTTGAAGGACTAGCCAGCTCTAAGGAGATGGAACCCTGAGAAAGCCATGGGGTTCTGTCTTACCCTCAACCCTATTAAAACCCTGTCAGAGAGCAGCCCAGCCTCCCGCTACCGCCATCAGGGTCCAGAACTGCTGAGAAGGTGAAGGACTCCTGCCAGCCACAATACCTCCTCACAAGTTCCACCTGACAAAGCTCAGCAGGCCTCTTGTCGACTTGGGACTCAGCCCTCAGCCTCCTCCCCTGACCATCCCCACCCTCCAGGAGCAAAGGACAAAGGTGAGATGGACAGGGTGGGAGGGCTAGTTCCCTCGCCTATTACCAACATTATGGCCCTAGTTCTTCCTCCTAGTGGGCCCTCAGCATTCCTCACCAGCTCTCTACTGGGTTCTCAGGAAATACAGTTCAGTTAACAGTTGTCAGCCAGGATAACTGGAGAGCCAGCCGGGGGCAGAAGTCAACCACGTTCCTGCACAACCCAGGGGGACTCCATCAGAGACTGCGTGACTGTGTGTGTACGTGGGGTGGAGAGGTGTGCAGACACAGGGCCTCGCGCGACCACCTGACTCCTAGGGGACCTCCTTTAACCTCATCCTCATTTCTATCAGCCTGAAATTTAGCTTATGACCAAAATAATGGTGCTCCTCCCTCCCTGAGCCCCTGTTCATTATTTTCAACCCCAAACTCTGGACCCTCATACCACATCCAAACTTTGAACTCTATTGGATCTACCCACAAATTCTATCCAGAATTCTATCCAGAATTGTGGCAGTAGCCACAAGTGTCAGGCTTAAAGGAGAACATTCCAAAATGGGACTTTCTTTAACTCTGAGCCTCTTCCTTGGTTCCCATCTCTGAGCTACAACTCTCATTAACTGCCCTGAGGGAGAAGCTGCCTAACCAGATCTGGGATGTGCCCAGTCTCCTGCCTGGAGAAGGTCAGCTGATAATCCCATGCTAGTTCATCATAGGCCTTCAAAACCAGTAATCTTATTATCATTGACAACTACAACCACTCATTTAGCACTTACTGTGTGCCAGAGCTATACTAAACACTCCACAATTCCAAACTGCATTTTTATCTAATCCACTTAACAAGATGATGAGGTTGGTATGTGGGCAGCGGTTCACGTGTAGACTTTGGAACCAGGCTGCCTGGGTTGTTTAAGTTTCAGCCTATCTACTTACTAGCTGTATGGCCTTAGGCAGGTTACCTAAATTATCTATGCCTCGGTTTTCTCATCCATCTAAAAAATGAGGATATCAGAAGTCCCTCACTTCACAAGGATGAAGTGGATTATACGTGGCGGGCTCAGCCCAGGGCCTGATACCCAGGAGGCACCACACGAGTGTCCACTCTTATTGTTCTGCAGATGTAGACCCCAAGATGCTAAGTTCCAAGGGTTAAATCACAAACTTCTTTTCAGGAACTAGGAGAGACAGGATTTGAATTCAGACTCCTTGGCTTCAGAGCCCATGACCTTAACCATATACTAGATTGCCTCCCTTCTGCAAGTACCACACACACATCCATCCCTAGGCCCAGAAGACCCCCTTCCCCTGCCCAACTGAGGAATCCAAAGACATGGCCCACCCCTCCCCACCCATTATTTCCCTAGAGCAGGGAGTCTGTGTTAGATGGGAGGAAAATTCCATCTTTCTTTTCACTTACCTCAAAATGAAATTTAGTATTCAATCATGAGCAAATGCACCAAGAAAAATCAGATCTTTCCATATGATGTTAGAGTTAATAGAGATATCACAATATTATGCTCATAGCTACATTGAAATTTGTTAGATCACTACTAACCCATCACTGGCGACTGACCCCATGTATTACAGAGTAGAATTAGGCACCATAAGGTTTTCTTGGCTGCAATCTTCACATAAGCAGAGTTTCAGGACTTCCTTTCAAGGTGCCACTGGGTAGGTTCAAACTGTCAACCTTTTGGTTAATAACCAATAGCAAACCTTTGCCCCACCCAGGGACCTGAGATAATCCTTCGATCACATTATTTAATGCATTAATAAAACACATACATTACATGACCAAATACTGATGACATTATTTGAACATCACCAATGTCTTCTGTAACCTCTTCTCTGACTGAGTCCATAGGCTTCACAGGGTAGCCAAGGGGCCCATGGAACAGAAAGGGCTAGGAGCATCTGCTAAGATCTCAGAGCTGAAAGCAGGCACTGCTCTCCATTGCTCGGTCAGGACACAGAGGGGCCTGGCAAAGGTCCCCAGCGTCACACAACAGTGCCCAAGCTGACCCTCAAACACCTTGCATGCCAACGAAGGTGACTCCAGAGAAACAAAAACAGCACACTTGCTAACCAGATGACTCCAGGCTTGTTTTCATAATGCCCCAACAACACACAGTGTCTGACTCCCTCAGGCCAGTCCTCACCTGAGTCTCACCTGTTGGGCCTGCAACCCACCATGTCTACAACTTCTCTTCCGGCTGTGGCCGCCACCGCCATGGCTTCTTCAGATAGGCCTAAACTCAGGCTAGCAGACAGCTACCACCATGCTGGGCACCAGAGGCCTGCAAAGCTCACAGTTGTAGGGATCACAGCCCACTCCACTAAACGAATGAAGTCAAGAAGCAGTTAGGGAAGAAAACTGTGCTGCCTGATGTTGGGAGACTCCTAGGGTGGAAAGTACAGAGACAATAAGGCAAGGAAGAAGTATTGATCTTTTCTCGGCCTCACCCCCACCTACTGCAAACAAGGACTGCCAAGGTTCCAGAGTGGAGAAGACACACAACTCAAAACTAACTGCTATTACTTCACACCTACTAAGATGGCTAAGAGTTACAAAACAGACAACAGGAGTTAGCCAGGATGTAAAGAAATTGGAATTGCAAAATGGTGTAGCTGCCATGAAAAAGAGTTTGGCAATTCATTGAAAAGTGAAAGTTAGAGTTATCTTGTGACTGTTGTTGCTGGTGTCAGGTGCCATCGAGTCAGCTCCGACTCATAGTGACCCTATGCACACAAAAATGAAACACTGTGCTGTCCTGTGCCATCTTAATAAGCATGCCTGTGGTTGAGTTATAATGTCAGTCCATCTTGTTGAAGGTCTTCCTCTTATTTGCTGATCCTCTACTCCACCAAGTATGCGTCCTTCTATATATATAACATGTCCAAAGTCTGTTAGACAAACTCTCTCCATTCTCACATCTAAGGAGCATTCTGTCTAGACTGTTTCAGAGACAGCGTTGTTCAATTTTCTGGCAGTCCATAGTACATTCAATATTCCTCATCAATACGATCATTCAAATGCATCAATTCTTCTTTGACTTCCTAATTCATTGTCCTGCTTTTGTATCTGATGGGTATATGCCCAACAGAATTGAAAACAGAAATACACCAGATACATGTACACCAATGTTCACTGCAGCATTAGTTACAATACTGAAAAGATGTAAGCGCCTAAATATCCGTCAACAGATGAATGGATGAGCATAATGTGACACAAGTTCATGATGGGATATTATTGTTGGTTGCTGGTCAGTCGATTGTGTGCAGAATAGAACTACTCCACAGGGTTTTCAAAGCAACAATCTTCAGAAGCAGATGACCAGGCCAGTCTTCTGAGGTACCTCTGGGGGGTTCAAACCATCACCATTTTGTCTAGTAACTGAGCACGTAACTGTGCTACCCATGTAACTCGGTCATAAAGAGAAATGAAGCCCTGATTATGCTGCAACATGGATGAATCATGATAACAGCATAAAGAGTGAAATAAGTTAGTCACAAAGGGACCGATATTATGATGCCATTAATATGAAATCCCTAGAATAGACAAGTGTACACAGACTTAAGTTTATTAGTGGGTACCATGGGCACGTGGAAGGAAAGGGAAAAGAGACTTACAGTTTAAAGGACCTTATCTTCTCCTAAAGATGATGCGAAAATTTGAAAATGTGTAACGCTGATGGATGCACAACATGATGAATAAAATGTCAGTGAAATATACATGTAAGGAAGATCGAAACAGTAATTTTTTTTGTGTACATGTATGTCTACTACTTTTTTTTTTTTTTTTTTTTAAGGAACTTCTGGGGAAAACCACAGAGAAGATACCAAAATGCCATTACATCACATTGCCTGCCCTAGATTTCTAGTCCAGGCCAGCAATTGGCCATTTCAGGTGACACTGTACAGATTAACTCACTTACCCTCCAGAGGCCAGCAGCCTTTACAGATTCATGAGGCCCAGCAAGCTTGGCTCTGGCAGGAAATTTTTGTCATGTAAATGATTTATCATTTGAATGTGACACCAGATTAGAATATAATGGCACAAAACTGGTCTTTTGTTTGATGAAAATGAACATGAAGCACCTACTCTTGAAGATCAAAGACTATAGCCTTCAGTAGGGATTAAATGTCAGTATACAGGAAAGGAAAAGCCTCCTAATGGGACCAATAAACAGCATCATGATAAACGGTAAAGAAATTGAAGTTCTCAAGGATTCTATTCTTCTTGGACCAACAAAGACCAGAAAAATTGTGCAAAGGAATTTCTTCCATCACGACAATGCACTTGCTCATTCCTTGAGGGTAGCAAAGCCTGTCCTAGGAGAATCTCCTTGGTAAACCTTACCCCATCTACCCTACAACCCTGATTGTGCCCTTCCAGAATTCTTTTTGTTCCCAAAGCTCAAAGAACATTTAAAAGGAACACAATTTGAATCCCTCAAAGGTGCCAAAACTGCCGTTTCAACATGGTGTTAATCGAAGAGCTCAGAATTCTTCAGGGAAGGGCGAGAGATATGGAAACACTACTTTTAGAAGAGTAACCTAGATGGAGGATATGCAGAGAAACAACTGCTTTTTGACACTGTTGTTTAACACAGCTTGCTATGACTTTTGCAGCAATACTTTTGACTTACTGCCGTGTTTTCCTAGAACAAGAAAGGGAGTATCCTTTGAGGAGCTTATATCCTTGGTAGAGAAATCAGATGACAATAAGCCATGTAAACGAAGGGAAAATGTGATCAGCACCACAGAAATGAACAATTACAGTTCTTACAAAGAAGAAAAGGGCATGGGAGAGAATTACACACAGGGGTATGCAGAACATGGCATTTAAACCAGACTTGAGCAACAGACAGAAAGGAGGCAAAGACATTCCAGGTAGAAGGAAGAGAAGAGACTGACGTCCAGGGATGGACACTATAAAATGGGACTGGCAGGAGACCACCTCAAGCATCACAACAAGGTGCTGCAATGTTGGGGCCTCAAAGAGCACAATGCTGTTGACAGCTGCCACCCCAATCGACTCTGGCTCCTGTTGCCCAGTTCTGTGCCAGCTTCGCAACCACTGATATGTTTGAGTTCCACAGGGCAGGAAGCGTGCGGTAGGGTGGGTGTCAGACAACCAGGCAAGGGGACAGGTGAAAGACAAGGCAGAGAGACTGGCATAGCCCAGGGCAGAGTCCCATGGCCAGGTTAACTCAAGCAACCCCTTATACCTTAACGGTTTTACTTCTCATCAGAAATTAATAAACTGTCTATAAAAAAGTAACAGTCCAAAGCAGAAGTAAAAATAAAATGTGTCTAAAGTAGGACAGTAGCAGTGGGGAAAGTACGAGGGATCCTCGTCTGATTCTCACCCTCAGCTGACAACAGGGACTGTTATTCACCTTCGATCCCTCACACCCAGGAGCAGGGCCTGAGATATGGAACACCCCTAATACCTGGGAGACAAATGAGCTGTAGTTGGCAGGACTCAGCTTCAGTCCCAAAAAGAAACTGGAGGCAAATCATTTTAAGGTTACTATGGGAAAAAGCGTAGTGCTTACAAATCGGGCTGCGAACCGCAAGGTCAGCTGTTCGAAGCTACCAGCTGTTGCACGGTAGAAAGATGAGGCGTTCTGCTCCTGTAAAGATTTACAGCCTCTGAAACCCTGTACAGGGTCGCTATGAGTCGGAACCGACTCCATAGCACACAGCCATAGCCAGACATGGGAAAACCCCGGCAAACTGGAAGACAGGAGACCTGGGTTCTACTCTGCCTCTGACTTACTAAGCAACTTTAAAAAAGCGATTTCCCATTAAAAAAAAAAAAAAAGCAATTTCCCCTCTGTAAATCAGGGTGATAAAACTAGTCAGGGGCGGAGAGCAGCATCATTGAAAATTGTTATTAGTCAGAGTTTGGGAGACAACTGTGAGAAGACTTCTCCCCAAGTTTCCTCTATCCTTACATCTCCCTTTCTCTCCAGTGCCATCCCCCCAGGCAGTCTTCCCTCACACACTACTTACAGGAGGTCTGTGGACTCCAGCACCCACAACCTAAAACCAGCCTTTGATTTGGTATCTGCAGTAAAACTGCAAGCCAGACACAATCATAGGACAGGATATTGCCTCTTATCAGGCCACAAAAATGATCGTTATCACCGTCTCTGGCACCGTGCCTGGCACCAACCATCATCCAAGCCTAGAACAGTTATCCCTGCCTCCCTGGAGATAGCCTGACTGGTCCGGGTCAGAACTTCGACCTCAGCAATGTCAGCCTCCCTCCCTTAGGAGAGCAAGCCTCTGGGCTATTCCTCATCCCTCCTACTGCTGCAGAAACCGGAGCAGAGGGGCCAAAGGTCTGTCATGGTCAGCTGGTCTCAGAGGTGGCCAGGAGCTGCACTCACCTAGCAGGAGGAAAAGATATAAGCTACCCGCAGACAAGTCTAATATACAGGGAAAGGGGCTCCAGGCTTAGAGGTCAGAGATCTGGCTCCCATGATCTAGCCACGTGATCTTGGGCAAGCCATTCTACTTCTGAGGACCTCAGTTTCCACATCTGTAAATATAGGGGTCACCTGCTACCCTCAGGGGAGAATGAAATGAGGTACTGTCAGGAAAGGACTCTGAAAAGTAGGCCAAATCACACCTAAGATTTGGGTTTACTGTCGTCAAGTGCCTTTGATAGGCTGACGTCAGCCCAGGGCCAAACAGCACTGACCCTGCCCAAGAAATGAGAGCGAAACCTCTCCTAGGGCATCTTTGGCAGATGGGGAAATAAGGAAGAAACTGTACTTAACCACACACTCCTCCAGACCCAAAGCTGCTCATAACCTCATTCCTACTCCTGGTGAGCCACCAGGACAGAGGAGAACTGCTCCATAGAGTTTCCGAGATTATAAATCCTTATGGAGGCAGACTGCCTCAGCTTTCCCACAGAACAGCTGGTAGGTTCAAAGCAGGGACCTTTCCACTAGCAGCCCAACACTTAACCCACTGCACCACCAGAGCTCCTTGCCTAACCCCAGATGTACCCCAGAATAGGAACCCTGTGTCATGAAAGTACAAAACTAAGCAGTATGTCTGTCTCCTCTGCTGGAGTCTCAGGTCAGACTCCACAACAGGTGGAGACAAACAGTAAAGTATCCCTCTGTGGGAAAGCCAGCAATGTATGTTAGCAAGGCTGCATTTGGGCAAACAAAAAGGCAAGGGGAGGAGAAAATACAGAATGCATTTGCTGGTAGTTTTGAATCGCTGACCTTACGGTTCGCAGCCCGATTCATAACCACTACGCTACCAGAGCTCCATTTGCTCATAGATGCATTAAATCACTTTGGAAGGTGACACAAGAACAGGCTGGGAGCCTCTGAGGAAAGTTGCTGGCTCACTCAAGGTCACCATAAGGGAGTTTTGTGTTATTTTTCAATAAATTATTCTTTGTTGTTGGAAATATACACAGAGCATACACCAACTCAACAGTTACTACATATACAATTCAGGAACACTGATCACATTTCTTCTAATTGCAACCATTCTCACCCTCATTTTCTGAGTTGTTCCTCTCCCATTAATGTACATGTACTGCTCCCTAGAACCCCCAAATTAAACTCACTGTCATCGAGTTGATTCCAACTCATAGCGGGCTTCCAAGGCTGTAACTCTTGATGGGGACAGGCTCATCTTTCTCCTGAGGAGCGGATAGTGGGTTTGAACTGTCGACACTGTGGTTGGTAGTCCAGGGCTTTCTTCACTGCCCCTGTAGCTAAATCTATGCCATCAAGTCAATTCCAATTGCTAGTGATCCAATAGACAAGGTTTCTGAGGCTGTAAATCTTTATGGGAGCAGACAGCATCTTACTTTTGAGGAGTGGCTGGTGGGTTTGAACTGCTGCACCCCACCACGATCCCCAGAACCAACTCAAAATTTAAAAAAATTTAAAAGTTACATTAAAAGGTGAAAGTCAGATTGTTTTGCTAAGAGAAGTACATAGAAAACTAAGTTTGACACCCCTCTGTTCTCTCTCCTGGCTCAGCCCCACCCCACTCATCTCCCCTTCTAGAGGGGCTGTTTTCCTGCCTGACACTCCACCAGCCATCTTACCTCACCTGTCATTCAAGGAGGCACCTCTCCCAGGAAGCCCACCCTGATCACTCCATTCCCCCAAAGTTACCTCTTCTTTTGCCCATTCCCTTCTCTCATACTTTTTATATGTTGCTTTATAAGTTAATCATCCTTCCTGCCTACGTCTTGTCTCAAACACGTGTTCAGCTTTCTGGAGAAAAGGTGGTACATTTTATTTCCTTTATTTCCTCCACAGTCTTGACCTAGGCATAATGGTTGCTCAGTCATTTCTTCCAGAATGTTGAACAAAAGGAAAGGAAAGAACACACATGACTGCACTTCTGTGGTAGAAGCTAGGAGGCTCAGAGTGCTCTGCCAACGTAAAACAGACATGTGATGATTTGAACAAGGTCAAGACACTTCATATCTATGGATGTCCCAAGTCTTACTCCAGTGTACAAACCTTGTTGCTAAGTGCTGTTTAGTTGGTTCCAACTCATGGTGACCCTGTATAGGGTTTCCAAGTAGCAGACGATGGGTTTGAACTGCCAACTGTGGTTAGCAGACTAGAGCTTATCCTAAAGCACCCCACCAGTACAAGACTTTTTGTTGTTGTTAAGTGCCATCGAGTCAGTTCCGACCCACAGCAACCCTGGATAGTGTTTCCAAGGAGCAGATGGTGAGCTTGAACCGCCAACCTTGCAGTTCAAACAGCTTTGCAGTCTGGCACATTAATCCACAGCGCCACACCAGGACTTAGGAGAGCGAATCTCTCCAGAGGTGGGGGATGTCTAGGCCAAGGAGAACTTCCCAAGTCTCATCCACTCCTCTCCAGCCCTAGAATAATGAAATGAATACCCTCCTTCCCAAAGTACCAGGTAACCAGAACAAGGCACAGAGTCGCAGACCAAAGGTGCTTACCCCAATAAGCCAAAAGCTCACTCAAGAGAAAGAAGACAAGCTTACAAAGGCCCCTAGCCTAACCCCTGCCATATGCTTTGCCCTCAGGAGGGCAGCTGCTAAGCCACTAGCCCCTATGTAAAGCTGAAACATGAGACATAAAGGGGAAACTGAGATGGACAGTATAGCATAATGGTAGAGAACACTGAATATGAAGTCATACTGTCTGGGTTCAAATCCTGACCCTATCATTTACTGTTTTACCTTTAGAAAAGTCACTTAACCTCTCTGTGCCTTGGTTTCTTTACCTATTAAACACAGTAATGGAACCTGTAATGTACGTAAGTCCATAAATCAAAACCAAACATATTGCCATTGAATTGACTCAACTTAAAGTGGCCCTATAGGACCAAGTAGAATTGCCCCACAGGGTCCTGGTGTGGCGCTAGACTGCAAAGCCGTTTGAACTGCAAGGTCGGTGGTTCAAACTCACCAGCTGCTCCTTGGAAACCCTATACAGGGTCGCTATGGGTCGGAATCGACTTGATGGCACTTAACAACAACAACTATCTTTACAAAGGAGTCCTGGTGTGGCTTTGTGGGTTAACGGGCTTGGACTGCAAGGTCGCTTTGAACCGCAAGGTCAGTGGTTCCACTCACCAGCCACTCCTCAGAAACCCTATACAGAGTTGCTATGCGTCAGAACAGACTCTCCGGCACTTAACAATTGCAATCTTTACAGAAGCAAACTGCCGCATCTTTCTCCTAAAGAGCAGTTGGTAAATTTGATCCACCAACATTTAGATTAACAGACAAGTGCCTATGTAAGTAGGGCTCTTCAGTCAAGTCCTTAGGGCTTGACTAGATCAACAAAGCAAAATTTTAATAATCCACCAAAACAAAATGCTACATGCTCCAGGTCTGAGATTTCAGAGAATTCTGAATACCTTAGGGTGCTGTCTCAGGCTGGGCTCTCGAGAGAAGTAAAATCAGTGAAGTCCACACATATACATATATATGTAGTCCTGGTATGGCACTGTAGGATAAGCACTCAACTACAAGGTTTGACCGTAAGGTTGGCAGCTCAAATTCGCCAGTTGCTCCTCAGAAACGCTATTCGGGGTTGTTATGAGTAGGAACTGACTCGACGGCACTTAACAACAATATATAAGGTGGTGGTTGCGTGCTGTGGAGTCGGTTTCGGCTTATAGCAACCCTATGTAGGATTTCTGAGGTTGTAAATCTTTACAGGAGCAAAAGGCCTCATCTTTATTCTGCAGAGCGACTGGTAGATTTGAACTACTGACTGGCTGTTAGCAGCCCAACTCATCATAATCCACTACACTACCAGTGTTCCATATATAGTCACACACACACACACACACACACACACACACGTTGTTGAGTGCCATCGAGCCAATTCTGACTCATAGCAACCCTATACTGGGTTTCCAAGAAGCAGCTGATGGATTTCAACCACCAACCTTGTGGTTTACAGTCCAGTGCCTATCCAACAGTGCCACACAACAGGTGTATGTATATGTGTGGGCTTCACTGATTTTATGTATGTGTGGTCTTCACATAGAAATATAATGAGAGAGAGGGAAAGGAAGGTTTATCTCAAGGCTGCTGGCTTAAAGGCTGCAGAGGCGAATGGATCCAAAATTGCTAGGCAATACTCGACGGCACTTAACAACAACAACAACAACAGCAAGCCACTGGCTCAAGTCCCAAGAACTGAGGTCAGTTGATGATGATCAGGAAGCAGGATCCAAAGTGAGCAAAGAGCCAGAGAGCATTGCCAGACGCCCATATATAACCAGTGCAGGCCACACCCCAGAGAAAACTCCCTTTTACCTGACTGGCTGCTCATAGCAGATCTCATCATGGAAGTGATTACATTAGATCTCATCATGAGGGATGACTACATCAATACTTACCTGCCAAACTGCATCATAATTGTCAATTCACTGAGAATCATGGCCAAAACAAGTTGTCAAACAACTTTAACCACCACAGAAGGGCTAGCAGAAAGGGTTGCCAATGACAACCCAATGAATGGCCTTCAGTATATGATCCCTCTTCAGGGAGGCCTGCCCGACCAGCTCAGCCTGGTCTGAAAACCATACGATAACTTGTTTCCCCCTCGTGCTCTAAATGCAGGGGCAGGGGAGCTATCCTCCTCCTCACGCCCCTGGAGGGACATGCAGACAAGGATACCCCAGTATTCCCCTCCTTTGAAGCCTTACCACCGCCCGCCCCCCACCGAGTAGCCCCTTCTCTCCTTATTCCAGTAGGAACCCCAGAAACACCTTTGGATTAGACTGTCCCTTGAGGTCAGTGTGGCTGCCAAGACCTCTCCCCTTCTCAAGTTACAGTGCTCCTATCTCACTAAAATAGGGAGCTCTGGTAGCGTAGTGGTTACTGATCGGGTTGCCAACCTCAGGGTCAGCAGTTGGAAACTACCATCTGTTCCACGGGAGAAAGATGACGCTTTCTAGTCCCGTAAAGATTTACAGCCTCGGAAACCCTGTACAGGGTCGCTATGAGTCGCAACCAACTCCACGGCACATAACAACAACATCTCACTAAAATATAGGTATCTCCAAGGAAATCTTGGGATGTAAACAGGGCCCCAAATACCATGTCTTCTGTACCCTATAGGGTTTTAGAGCCACACTCTCCACTAATTTGCTGAGCAGCTCCCCATCCTTCTCCCTCCCAGAACCTCAGTTTCTACATGTCTAAGTGGTTAAGAGCTCTACTAGTCGAATGGCTGGTGGTTTGAATCTACCCAGACGTACTGCCAAAGACAGGCCTTGTGATCTGCTTCCAAAAGGTCACATCTTTGGAAATCCTATGGAGTAGCTCTACTCTGCACCATTGAGGTTGCATTAGTTGCCACATTTGAGCCCACTGCTGGTGCCATGTGCCAATCCATCTTCTTGGGGGTCTTTCTCTTTTTCTCCAACCCACCATTTTACCAAACATATTATCCTTCTCCAGAGACTGATCCCTCCTGTCAGTATGTCAGAAGTATAAGAGAAGTCTGGCCATCCTGGCTTCCAGGGAGCATTCTGGCTGTGCGTCCTCCAATACAGCTCGGTTGGTTCTTTAGGCAGCCCATGCGTGGTACTTTAATATTCTCCTCCAATACCGTAACTCAAATGTATCAATTCTTCTATGGTCTTCCTTATTCACTGATGACAACTAACAATAACAAAAGCTCTCTGCTAGCTCTGAGGACAGAATTCCAGGATTAAGGGCCATGCTTATCATCTAGGCCCAATGGGGGTGAAGGTAGCTGGTGATAAGTTCCCTCACTCAAATGCTTCTCCTCTAAACACTGCTCCCTAGGGTCCCCACTTACAGAGCCCCTGGTTGTCTCTCTCTGAGGAGAGGCCTGTGGCCCAGATGCAAACAAAGGCCCCAGCATGACTATTCAAGCCCAGTTCCCCTATCTGATCGATCACCTTTATTCCTGAAGGAAGAAATAGCTCAAGGGGTCTTCAATCAGCTCAGCCAGCAAAGTGATCAGATCCTTTTCCGATGGGACTGCCACTGTAAAGGGCCCACATTGTGTATTCATTTTTATTACTTGGCCGGTGGGGAAGGACACGTGACTACATCATTTTGCAGAGGTCTGGCCCGGCACAAGGAAATAAGCTTCTAAATTCCCACAGAGCAAAGAGAGCTCTTGTCATTGTGTTAATGATGTGGCCTGGAGCAAGGTGGGCAGGGCAGGGGAAACATCTGGCTAAGTAAGGCAACACCAGTCAGCAGCAGTACAGAAGTAGCCATAAGAAGTGGAACTGCTGCTCCCCGGTCTGAGGAAAAGGACAACCCTCAAGGTCGCCTGGGACAGAGGCTCTGCTGAGGAGCACCTTGGCGCTGGCAGCATACAGGAAGGGGAGAAGAGGACAGAGAAGGTCTGTAACAAAGGTCCCCACCCAGAGCCCAGGGGCAGGGGCAGGGGCAGATGCAGAGGGAAGGGGAAGCTGCTCTACCAGCAGGAGCCGCCCAGTCTGAAGGAGGAGTCACATTTCTTACCCCTTCCCACTCCCCTAGACGCTGCTCAAGCAACCCCAAATAAAAACTACCCATAACTAAGGGAGACAGAGCCTCCTGTGACCAAATGAACAGCTTTTGAATGCAGCCACACCCTTCTCTGGCAGCCAAACAGACTTGCCCAGCAGTTCCTCAGGCCCAACTCCAAGCCTAGGGTTGGAGTCCTGAGGAGCTGGGTAGCATAAGAAAACCACCAAGGAAGGCTGTGGGGAGGAACCCTGAAAGCTAGAGCATCTCCACACAACAGTAATATGCCAACCACCCGAAGGTGCAGGATGGCCTGTTAAGTGCCGTAGTCCGTTCCGACCCATAGCGACCCTGCATAGGGTTTCCGAAGATCAGCTGGTGAGCCTGAATCACTGACCTTAAAGTTCAAAACAACTTTACAGACTCCAGGGAGGGACAGAAGTACTCAAAGCCTATTCCAACCTCAGGTCAACAGGCTACATGTTCCTTCATACCTCTGGCCTCCTCAGGAAAGCTCAGGCCACTGTGAACAGCCAGGCAGAAGAGTCAGCTCTCAGGCCTTTGCCTTCCAAACCCACAGGCCTCCTTGAGAGAACAGTTTTATTCTTTTGTAATAAAAAACAATGAACTGATCCCAACCTGGCAGAGGCCATAACACCAAGGGGCAGAGCGGCGGAGCAGGCTTCCAACACCAACCCAAACTGGACTCACAACCTTGGCTTTCCCAAGGCTCAATGAGCCTAGACAATGATACCATCTTCCACACTCCAAGTCTTAACATCAGAGAAAGATTTACTCCCTATCAGAGTCAGGCGTGAGGACAATAATGGATCCCCAAACATGGTTGCACCTCGAACACAGATTAGCACTCCCAAAGGGCAAGGACCAGGTCTCCCCAATCAAAATGACCTCATGGTAGATTTCCTATCTTCCCACCGAAAAACCTTTGCTAGTTCAGGGTCATTCACCTGGGGATATAATTCACATGGATAGCCTAGAGCTGAGACAAGTCTAAGTGACCCACCAGATTGTAAGGGGAATAAAGAGAACTAGCCACCAACACTCGCTCTCATCTGTCTGTCGGGGGAGTCAGAGAAGCAAACAGACATACCCACCAAGGAGCAATAGGAAGAATTGTTGTTAAATACTGTCCAGTCGAGTCAGAACCAACTCAAAGCGACCCTGTATAGGGTTTCCAAGGAACAGCTGGTGAGTTTGAACCACTGAAGAAAATCCACGGAGAAGCACTGCTTAGGATTTTCAGACCCATAGGAACGATGATGATCCAAATATGGTTTTTTTGTGGTAAGAGGGTTATAACCAATTAACTTGTTTACTAATTAATATCTGCTTTGCGAATTTCCTCTTCAGTCATTTCAATGCCATCTCGAAGAATTCCCTACTAACAAAGGGCTTCCAGGGGAGGCTAAGGTACCTAGGCGCCCCGCTTACCACCATCACACCAAGTGAGGCCCTTGAGTAATCCCAACACTAAATGTTCTGACAAGGAGTTCTGATAGTGTAGTGGTTATGAATTGGGCTGCTAATCTCATGGTTAGCAGTTTGAAACTACCAGCCGTTCCACGGAAGAAAGATGAGGGTTTCTAGCTCCCATAAAAGATTTACAGCCTTGGAAACCCTTTACAGGGTCACTATGAATCGGAATTGACTCCACGGCACACAACAACAACGACAATGTTATGACAGCTTGCTTTTACCCAGAAGTATACTAGGACTTTTATGGATGTTATCTTATTTCTGATCAACTCTGATAATTACCATGACCTTTTTACAAATGAGGAAACAGGTTGCCAGTAAGTGACAGTCAAACCCCAGTACCCAGTTTAAACACTGTGCTGTCCTGCTTTCCCAGGTGGGCAAGATTGGTGGGGAGGAGAGCTACAGGTTGATCTGAGAGGCCTCCCAAGCTCAGTCCAAGCCCTGGTGCCTCCAGCAGTGAAGAACGTGGTGGAAAAGCTGTGTACCCAGCCAAGCAGACGTCTGAGGCTTCCCAGTCTCTGAGTTCTACGATGTCTCCCTCAATCACATGAGAGGTGATATATTCTAAGGCAGAGGTGTCTTCCAGGCTAGAGTTACCAGCATAGTTTCCAGAACCTCCCTCTACCATCAATACTGTTCCCTGACTGCCTACAATGATGTCTAGGGACTCCACAAGGTACTTGACTTGCACCCTCATTTCATCCTTCACCTAGACTCTACAGAGGTGGTAATTATTCCTATTTTACAGATGCAAAAACTGAGGCACAAAGAGTTTAAGTGGCTTGCAACAAAATGGCAGGTTTGGGATTAGAATCTGGTGAGAGTAACTCCACAATGTCCCTTCTACAGTCCTCCCCCTTTCACCTCCCCACACACAGATACACTTACTCTAAATACTGTCTTTCCCCAGTCAGATTCTCTCAGTGACATTTGTGTCCCCATCTACCCTCCCTAAGACCACCATAGCTAGCCCCTGAAGAAAAGGAGCAACAGTGAGTACTGTCCTTTTCTACCATTTTCCAAAGCTGAGGAGAGTACCCTCTGGTATTCCCCAGCAGTATCTTGCCCTCTCCCTCACCAGGTAAGGCACAGATTCACTGTCTCAACGGTCCATGCCAGGTAGAGAGAGGCAGGTCAGGATGCTCCAAGAAATGCCACCAGGAGTGGTCAGTGGGCATGCTACCAGGTCAGGGTCTAGTGAAATGGAGGATCGGGCCTATTTCACAAATGTTCCCCTGCCTACCACAAGTGCCTGCCTTTTCCACACTCTTATCAATAGCTCAGGTCAGGGCATCAGAGGAAAGGAAGCCAGGTGGGTACAGAAGGATCCTGGTAGAAACTAAGCCTCCCCCACCCACCCACCCATCCAATCAGTTCAAGGTGTGGCAAATAAAATTCTTCAAGAGGAATTGTCCTTAGCTGAAAACAGCCAGCTCAGCTGAGGAAGATCCAGAGGACATGGTAAATATAAGAGCAGAAACTGAAGAAGTCACTGACCCCACAAAGCCCCTCCCTAAAAGTCTTTTCTTGGTGGGAGGGACACCATTTGGCTCCTCACACCAGACACACCATCTACCCAGTCTGGTCTGATTAGCTGAGTATTTGAGAGTGAAGGAGTGAATAAAGGGTTGAATGAATTTTGGGGTAGGCACCTCTTCTGAAAAAGAAAGGGTTAAGAGATCCAGGGGAGTGTTTTCAGCCCACACCCACATCCTTGGACTTCATTAGCCAGGAAAGAGGGAAAAGACAGGAAAAGGGGTGGAAAAAAACAAATCAAGGGCCAAGCTTTATCACATGATCCCACTTCCAGCAACCAAACAGCAAGTCATGAGGGGAAGGAGAGGAGAGGACCAGGTGATGGGGGAAGTGGAGTCAAGTCACAGCCCTGCCTGGGACCTGCCCTATGCCAACCCTGCTTCCCAGCCCTGGTCTTGGCAAGAGCTATGTACTCTCTACCTTTCTACCCAAATCCTTTCTGGTTTCATTTAGGTCTGCGTCAGGCTCATCCTTCTCTTCCAGCAAGCCTTCCTAAATTTCCTCAGTTAGATGCCATCTGACTTAGGCAAACTTTTCCAGCACCTCTCCCCATCCCAGGCACAGACACCTGGTCTAACCCTCTCTATAGAGGGTCCTTCACGCCTTGGGGAGGCCATCACTCCCAATTAACCCTTGAGTGATCCACAGCAAGTTATCAACCCCGGAGACAGGCTTCCAGATCCAGTCCGAACCCAAAACAGGAAATTAAGGCTCCAAGTCTAAAGCCTTGATCTCAGCACAGGGAAGGATAAACACTGCCAAAATAAATGATTGAAAAGCTCACGGGCTGTTGTAGGTGGAAGTGACTGGGAGATTTATCCACTATGTGCATTAACCATAACACTGCCTCCAGTTAGGGCAGAGCGATAAAGGCTGACTAAAGTGTTTCGGTCCTTCACTCAAGAGCTTCTTGTCCAGAGAGGGGTAGGTTCAGGAAGGCGTCTCCGGATTCCTGAGGGCATCTGAGAAGCAGGCAAAAAGGATGACCTCAGCAACCTCTGGCTGTGGTCGGGACGCCTGTATTCAATCTAGCCCTGGAGGACACCACCATCCCTTCCACTAGCGTGAGGCAAAGCCTCTACTACCCCGAGGGCCCGGAAAAGGACCCAGAACTAGTTGCTCTCCCTTCCAGGAAAGGGAGGGAGGTCGCCAGGACCTACCAATGGCCCCAAATTTTCCTTCCTCTGGATTCCACAATAAAACTTTACTTGACAATCTACTACCATCGCTTGGTCTCCACCCACACCCCCCACAGCCCTCTCAAGGGTCCACCAGCTGCCAAGCCCAGCACAATGCACGTTTAGGGAAATGTGGGGGAGCCCCCGAAACGTGAAGATCCAACTTGTCGGTTTATGCTCTTCAGCGCGAGGCAAGCTGTGCACTGTCTTGGCCGAGATTCTGGGTCGTGCTCTCCCACCAGTCCCTCCAGGTTAGACCTTTAACCGTTTCCCAGCTGCTCGCGACCCCCACTTACTCAGTGTGCTGGGCGCGGCCTGCGCCGAACACCTTTTCCAATGCCACCGTGGCCTGGCCCAGGAACTTGTCGACGCCGATGAGCGAGCGGTGCATGGTGGTGAGCACTAGCTCGCAGGCGGTGGTGGGGCCCGCGGCCCAGGGTGCCGGACTGGCGTCGGCCTCCTGTACCCGCAGCAGGCCGTCCAGGGCACCGGGCGGCAGCTCGAAGGAACACTCCTCGCGCCATTCCGGGCAGCCTGGTGTCTTCTCCACCACCGACGTGCTATACTTCTCGCGGCCCAACTGGATCACCGTGTACGCGTCGCTGGTGCTGCCCGCCCCCGAGCTCTTGCCCCGCAGACCACGGGCCCGCAACACCGTCACTTGGACGTGCGTGGGCAGCCAGCGGGAGGGCCCCGCCACCGGATCTGAGCCCCGCACCAGGGCCATGGCGGGGGAAGCCGCGGCGGGCGAGGGCCGACCGAGCGAGGCACGGACACCGGAACCAAGAGAGTAACTTGGCACGGAGGAGGGCGGTCAGGAGCAGGCTCAGAGGGCCACCGCCCGCCAGGCAGCACAGCGGGCCGCCGCCTCCCCGCCCTTCCCAGCCGCCGGCTGCGCTGCAACGTCAGCGCCCCGCCCCCTGCCCCGCCCCTCCGCCCGCAGCCCGAACCCGCGCGCTGGTGCGGCAGAGCTGCTGCGGGCGCTGGCAGCCGCGCTCGGGCCTGGCCCGCGGTGCACCAGCCTGGAGGCACGGCAGGGCCGGGGGCGGGGCGCGTGGCCTCTGCAGAGGGGTAGGCGGGCCCCTGCTTTGGCCCCGCCCTCGGTCGGCGCCGGCTGTGGGTGACCCCAGAACCCCAGGTTCGCCTTCGACAGCCTTGCGGAGCGTGATGGCCTCACGCCTCCCGCCAATCCTGATTCCTCCTTCAAAATGTCTCTGCTCTGGAAAACCCTCGTCCTACAAATGGTCCCGGCCCACCCCTCCCAGTAAGGCCATCGCCTGGACGCTGACTTAAGGGGACGATGTGGTCCCGGCTGCCCACCCTTGTCTCCAGCCGCGTTCTCCCCTCCTCCAGCGGGGCCCTGCTCGGGAAGATGCCCTTGTTAAACCAGAAGCAGTTCCCGAGCCACCACGTGACGGTCCCGCACCAGCGACCTGGAAGCGGTGAGCAGCGGCCACCCCCAACCTCCGTGTCGGTGGGTGGGGGCGAGGGAGGACAGAGAGCTGGGCTCGCCTCGGCTGACACTGCGGTGCAGAGCAGAATAATGAATAAATGAGTAACAGCATCAATATTTAAGTGTTCACTTGGAACCCTGGGACTCCTGCGTCATGGATTGGGGAAAATTATAGGTTCTTGTGAAGGTTTTGAGGAACTCTGATGGCTAAAGTGCTGGACTGCCAAACAAACGATATGCGGTTCGTTCCATCCACATGCTGGATCGTGGGGCCCTGAAAACCTTAAGTGGCATCCTTGGTACCCTACTCTGCCCTTTCTGGTCACTGAGTCAGAATCGACTTGAGGGCAGCGGGTTTGGTGAAGCTTCTAATTATTTCCTCCCATTATTAAGTACCTACTATGTGCCAGCTCTGGTAGCGTAGTGGTTACAAGTAGGGCTGCAAACCGCAAGGTCAGCAGTTCGAAACTACCAGCTGCTCCGCGGGAGAAAGATGAGGCTTTCTGTTCCGGTAAAGATTTACAGCCTCGGAAATCCCTGTTCAGAGTCTCTATGGGTCGGAACCGACTCGACGGCACTCAACAACAACAACTATGTGCCAGTGAGGAGTCCTGGTGTGGCGCTGTGCACAGTGGTTAAGCATTCACAGTTTAACTGCAAAGTTGGTGGTTAGAGTTTACTAGCTGTTCCAAGGGAGAAAAAGGCAGGGTATACAACGAATACAGCCTTGGAAATCCCTGGGTGAGTTTTACCCTACCCTGTAGCACTGTGGGATAAAGCACTGGACTACAAGGTCAGTTTGAACCACAAGTTCAACCACAAGTTTGGTGGTTCAAACTCACCAGGCACTCCTTAGAAACCCTATATAGAGGGTAGCTATGAGTCCAAATTGACTTGATAACACTGGGTTTTGCAGATGTATATTAAATTTTATTTTAAAATCATTTAAAAATAGTATAGGCTCAAAAAGTTTTTTGTTTTGTTTTTTTCTTTTTAAAGTGTAGGCACTGGAGTTCTGTGTGAATTCAAATCTCATCTCTGCCACTTAAGAGATCTTGGACAAGTTAGCCTCTCTCTAAGCTACAATTTTATCTTCTGGGAATAGAGAAAACA
Source organism: Chrysochloris asiatica (assembly GCF_000296735.1). NCBI lineage: Eukaryota > Metazoa > Chordata > Mammalia > Afrosoricida > Chrysochloridae > Chrysochloris > Chrysochloris asiatica. The sequence goes on along the minus strand of NW_006408570.1, from coordinate 332,465 downwards.
AGCTTTCCACTTCTCAAAATTGGTCTGAGGATAAATGAGGTAATAATGCATATATTACACCAGCACTTGCTGAAATTCAGCATCTATAATTATTAACGATTATTATCATTAATAATAATACCTATTATTATTCAACTAAGAGTGCAGGAAACACCCAGGGCTCAGCACATTAAAACACACACACACACAACCCCTAAACCCATTGCCTTTTAGTTCATCTCGTAAGACAGAGTATAACTGCCCCTAGAGTTTCCAAGACTGTAATCTTAGAGAGGCAGAGGGCCACATCTTTCTCCCCAGGAGCTGCTGGTGGGTTCATAGCAACCCTGTACAGAGTTTCCAAGGCTATAAATCTTTATGGGAGCAGAAAGCCTCATCTTTCTCCCGCGGAATAGCTGGTAGTTTTGAACTGCTGACCTTAAGGTTCACAGCCCGATTCATAACCACTATGCTCACTGGCACATGTTCTTATTAAGTGCTGTCAAATGGATTCCGACCCATAGGAACCCTGTATAGGGTTTCCAAGGAGCAGCTGGTGAGCTTTAACTGCTGAACTTGCAGTTCAAACGGCTTTGCAGTCTGGCACATTTGGCTCCTTGTAATACACGCATATCTTTTAAAATAATCAAATAGGACAGAAGGACTTATAGTGACAAGTTAACACCCCTTCTCCCACTCAATCCAGGGATAAATTTTTGTAGCCATTTGTGTTTTCAGGTCTGGTTGTTGTTGTTGTTAAGTGCCATCCAGTCAGTTCCTACCCATAGCAACCCTGTATAGGGCTTCCGAGGAGCAGCTGGTAAGCTTGAACCACTGACCCTGCAGTTCAAAGGACTGCAGTCAGGCGCATTAACCCACAGAGCCACAGGTCTTGGGGTGACCTCTATATCCCTACTTAAAATGCTCACACAACTATTTCTATTGGGCTGCTAAGCGCAAGTTTGGTGGTTTGCACCCACCGGCAGCTCCATAGAAGGAAGATGAGGCTGTCTGCTCCCTTAAAAATTTAGTCTCGGAAACTCCCTTAAAAATGGGACAATTCTATTCTGTCCTATCAGGTCACTATGACTATTCTGACTATGAGTCAAAATTGACTTAATTGCAGTGGGTTTGAGTTTTAGCCATTATCTATTCCCTTCGTACTATGAGAGACCATGATTTAGCTTATTCACATTACTTCTCTCTCCAATCTTGTCTAGTTACGCTACTATTTTTAGTAGCATAGTGGTTTTGAGTCCGGCTGCGAACCACAAGGTCAGCAGTTCGAAACTACCAGCGGTTCCGCCGGAGAAAGATGAGGCTATCTGCTCCCATAAAGATTTACAGCCTTGGAAACCCTGTTCAGGGTCGCTATGGGTCGGAACCGACTCAACGGCACTTAACAACAACAACATTGGATACCTTGGGAGTCCTGGTGTGGCGCTGTGGGTTAATGTGCTGGACTGCAATTTTGGTTTGAACAGCAAGGTCAGCCATTCAAGCTCACCAGCGACTCCTTGGAAACCCTATACAGGTCGCTATGGGTCAGAACTGACTCGACAGCACCACTCAACAACAAATGGGTCGGAAACGACTTGATGGCACTTAACAACAACAGCAACATTGGATACCTTGGAGTCCCTGGGTGATGCAAACAATTAGCTCTTCAGCAGTTAACTACAATGTTAGAGGTTCAGATCCACCCAGAGATGCCTTCAAAGAAAGGCCTGGTAATCTGCTTTTGAAAAAATCCGCCATTGAGAATCCTGTGGAGCACAATTCTACTCTAACATACATTGGGTTCACAGGAGTCAGAATCAGCTTGACATCTACTGAGTAGTATTGGATACCTTTCTATTTCTTCTTGGCAAGATTTTCCATAACATCCCTTGACTTCTTATGCTGTGAGAGCCGGATGTCAAATTCCTCATCCTTCAGCCCAAGTCCTCCATCAAGAATATAGATGTAGGAAATTAGTACACCTGGCAGAGGAGACTTATAGGAACCCACACCCACAGGCTCAATTCTGACAATCTCTGATCAGAACAAAGTAGGGGACAAGGAACTAGAGAGCAATGGGCACGGCATCCCTGCAGGCAGGGCCTGGCTTTGAAAACAGCCAGATCTGCCTCTGGGTTTTGCTTCTGCCACTTAAAGCTATGAGATCTGAAGTTTAAACTAGCTCTCTAACCTCTCATGGCCTTATCTTAAAAATGGGGATAATGACTCCTACTTCAAACAGTAGCTAAGAAGATGACATGAGAAAACATTGCCAGCAAGTTTAACCATCACAAATGTGGAGACCATCACAAATCATCCCAAGGCATCTGAACATCAAATACAGCTTTTTTAAATTAAATGATTATAAAAGTAACTCAGAAAATATTTTTAAAAAAGAAAGACAAACTAATAATTCCACTATCCAGAAATAAATAGTTAGAGCTCTGGTAGCGTAGTGGTTACAAATCGGGCTGCAAACTGCAAGGTCAGCAGTTCGAAACTACCAGCTGTTCCACGGGAGAAAGATGAGGCTTTCTGCTCCTGAAAAGATTTTTGGAATCCCTGTAGAGGGTTGCTATGAGTCAGAACCGACACCATAAACAGCCATTTTGTTGTTAATATTATTAATGAAGTATGGTGGATCCATAAAATAAGCAATGGACTTCGAGCCACAAGGTTGGCAGTTCAAGCCCACGAGTTGCTCCATGGAAGAAAGATGAGGCTTTCTACTCCCACAAAAGATTTTTTTTTTTTTTTTTTTAAGTCTAGGAACTCCATATAGGGTCTCTATGAGTCTAAACCAACTCCATAGCACTTAACAATAACATTTTGTTGTATGCATAGTTCTTTCCAGTCTTCCTCTATAGTTTGTTGTTTTATATACATTATGGTTGTGAGGCTTGTGTATTACTAACAGGTTTCAGCAGAGCTTCCAGACTAAGACAGAGTAGAAAAAAAATCTAGAAATCGACTTCTGAAAGTCAGCCAGTGAAAGCACTGTGGATCACAATGGTCCAATCCACACCTGATCATCGGAATGGTGCTGGACCAGGCAGCATTTTGTTCCCTTGGGCACGGAGTTACCATGTGTTAGCAGCCAACTAGACAGCAGTGAGCAACAACTTGATAGAGAGTAACTATGGTAGAATGAATGGTTAAGCCTATAGGTGTTAGAGTCATTTACTGTATTACCTTGCTTGCCCCTGACAATAGCCAATTAAGACAGACGTCCTAGTGTGATGCTGTAGGATAAGCACTCAGCCCCAAGGTCAGTTTGAACCTCAACGTTGGAGGTTCAAACTCGCCAGCCACTCCTCAAAAATCTTATACAGGGTCTCTATGAGTTGGAACTGACTTGACGGCACTTAACAATTGCTATCCTCAGTTTGACTGATGAGAAGACTGAGGCAGAGAAAGCTGAGTTACTTTGCCCTGGATCTCCATATGAAAAATAGAAGAAGTTTTTGAACCCAAGGAATGCTTGGCTGACAGATGCTGAAGGGAGAGCCAACAGAGAAATACTTACCCCTAGAGCTGGCACTCTGAATTCAGACATCTAGGCTCCTAAACTGTGAGCGAATACATTTCCATTTGTTAAAGCAAAAAAAAGAAGAAGAAATCCAATCTCACTTGCAATTGGAAAATGCAAATGAAACCACAAGAAGGAACAAACTTCTGCCTTCAGTAAAGAGTTCTAAGATGATAATACTCATTACTGCTTAGGGTGTGTTGAGTTAGTTGTCACACTAACCTTATGAGGTTAAGATCCTACTGTTGTAGTTAAGTGTCCTCGAGTCTATTCCAACTCATAGCGACCCTGTATAAGGTTTCCAAGGCTTTAAATCTTCCAAGGAGCAGGAAGCGTCAGCTTTCTCCCATGGAGCTGCTGGTGGGCTCGAACTGTGGACCTTGTGGTTTGTAGTCCAGTGCTTATACTATGGAGCCACCATGTCCCCAAGGCCCTACTGTTAGATCTATTTTATAGATGACACCCAACAACAATAGCAAATCTTTAGGGATGCTGACTCCCACATTTTTCTCCCGCAGAGCAGCTGATAGGTTCAAAGTAGAGACCTTTCAGTTAACAGGCAAGCATTTAACCACTACCCTACCAGGGCTCCTTCATTTAGGCACTACATCCTTTTAAAGTTGATAAAACAGGGAATGTTGCCATACCCATTTACAGAGGAAGAAACTGAAGCACAGAAAGGTTCATGAACAAAGTTACGGAGTCAGGATGAAGCCCTGTTGTTCCCCAATTTAAGAATGGATTCCCCAAGAACTTTTCCATGAAGATGTCTTTACCAAACTTCCATTAACATGCATTTGTCACTCTCCCTTTTTAAGGGCTCTATCTTTCCAGTCTGACTAGATTCCCTCACCATTACTTCCTCTCTTGCCTGCCACACTCCATTGCCCATACCAAGTCTCTAGGAAAAGTGAAAAAGAGACCAACTGCATTTATCACCCACCACGTGGCATGCATTATTCTGAGTGCTTTATAAATTGCTTCACTTAATTCTCACAACAACCCACAATGATTATTGTACCTAAATGGAGGGTAATTAAACTTCATAAGGAAAAGGATGCTCAGTAATTAAGTAACTTGCCCAGAGTGTCTCAGCTTCAAAAACCTACAGTTCTGCCACAACCTGCTAATACTTCCCTCTGAGCAGTGGTTCTCGAACTTGAACACGGAATAGAATTATCTAGAGGGCTTTTTGAAACTCTCATGACTGGCCTCCACTCCAGAGTTTCAGATCCAGTAGAAAGGTCACAGCCTTGAACCCTCTATTAAAAAACAAAGCAACAACAACAACAACAAAAAACTGCCATCAAGTTGATTCAAACTCATAGTATCACTACATAGTTAGGGTTGGGAGTACAGGGCTTCATCCTTCTCCCATGGAGCAGCCAGTGGGTTTGAACCATTGTTTCAGTTATGCCTAACCTTCACTGTCACCAAAGCTCCTTTAAAACTCCTATGGGGCAGTTCTATTCTGTACACACAGGATCTCCATGGGTGGGAATGACTGAAAGGCGACTAACAACAACAGCGAGGTCTGAATTGGGGCCTTCGAATTTGCATTTCTCATCATTTTCTAAGCCCTGGTGGTATAATGATTAACTAATTGGCTGCTAACCAAAACATGGGCAATTTGAACTCACTAAGGGGGCTTTGCTGAGGAAAAGATCTGGCGATCTGTTCCCTGTAAAGATTACAGACTTGGAAACCCTATGGGATAGTTGTAGTCTGTTACATAAATCAGAATCCACTCCACAGGCACCTAACAAGCTCCCAGGTGATGCAGGTCTAGGTTCACCTAGAGAACCACATCCCAAGAGCCAGGCTCAGAGTCCTCGAAATAGGAGACCCTGCTCTGGGAAAGCCACAACACAAAGCAATGGGAACTTGTTGGGAGGCAGAAGATGGGCTTCCACGCCTCCGCTCTCCTTCCTCCTGCCCTTGCCTGCCAATGCAGTTTGGCAAGCTCAGGCTTCCTGCTGGTGTATATTGCAGCTTTAGGGAGGGCAGTGAAGCCAAGCAGGACTGCCCTGCGGGTCACTTGACTCTAGGAGGAAAGGGTGGGGTCTCTTAGTTAAAAAGGATTTTGGTGGTCCTCAGCTTTTCTCTCCTCTAAGGTCAAGGTAGAACAGAAACGCCACAGACACTGATATCTTGACCACCTAGAGGTGTGTTTCTCTCTATATAAGAAGAGCACCTGCTCCAGCCTGCCAGGAAGGTTAGAAGAGGAGACCCCAGAAAGCATCAACTTCTGCTCCCTCCCCAGGACTGAGTGTGTTCGCTGCCTTCCTGACCTCTCAGGTCTGTTAGGGACAGTTCTTGCTTTGAAAGGATGTCTGTGTAATTTCCACACGTTGCTTCCCCTACAATATACCATATAAGCCCAGATTGGTTTTGCTCTTCCACCTAGGCACTTCTGATATATATTTGCCTGGCTCTTTCCTGTCCTTCACTTCTCCTTCCTTTCTCTGTTGTCTAGATCCCTGATGACAGTAGAGACACACCACTCAGGTTTAATTACTGGTGCCAGCACTTACTAACTGTATGAACTTGGGCACATTTTTTAACTCCTCTGCGTCCCATCTATAAAAGAGATCTAACAGTAGGACCTTAGGACCTTACATCTAAGGTTAGTGTGACAACTATCTCAGCACATCATAAACAGTAATGAGTATTATCTTAGAAATCTTTACTAAAGGCAAAAGTTTATACCTTCTTAGGTTTCATTTGAATTTTTTTTTTAATTATAAAGGAGATTGATTTTTTTTTTCCTATTTTGCTTTAATAAACAGAAATTTATTCTCTTACAGCTTAGGAAGCTAAAAGTCTGAATTCAGGGTGCCAACTCTAAGGGAAAATCTCTCCCTGTTAGCTCTGGGGAAAGAACCTTGTCTCCTTTCAGCTTCTGTAGGCCCAGCATTCCTTGGAGATCTCCCTATGTATTGATGTCAGTCTTCCTCTGGGTCTAGGAGTTTCTCAGTTCAAGGACCCCAGGTCCAAAGGATGCACTCCTCTCCTGGTTATTCTTAATTGGTGATAGAAGGACCCTCTACTCTGCTTGCTTCTCTCTCCTTTTATCTCTTGTAAGAGAAACGGTGATACAGGCCACACCCTAGGGAAACTCCCCTTAAGTCAAATCAGGGTTGTGACAAGTTTAAAGGTGTTATGTTACATCCCTTAAACCTTTTACAACTTATTGGTTTATCACATAAGGTCACATCATAGGGGGTCATTACATAACTGCCAAACCATTGAGCCTCATGACTCAAGCAAATTGACATGTATTTGTGGAACCATAATTCTGAGATTCTACCCCTTGTTGTTGTTGTTGTTGTTGTTGTTGTTGTTGTTGTTATGTGCCGTCGTGTCAGTTCTGACCCAAAGCGACCCTGTACAGGGTTTCCAAGGCTGTAAATCTTTACAGGAGCAGAAAGCCTCATCTCCTGCGGATCAGCCTCTCGAAATTCATGTTTTTACCACACGCAAAGTTGGAAACATAAAGGAAGGATCATTAGTTCTAAAATATGGCCTTGATGATAGAAACAATGCTGGAGATCACATGATAGAATTTTTCAAGACCAATGACTTCTTCACTGCAAATACCATTTTTTAAACAACATAAAAGATGACTATACACATGGACCTCTCCATATGGCATACACAGAAATCAAATTGACTGTATCTGTGGAAAGAGATGATGGAAAAGCTCCATATCATCAGCCAAAACAAGGCCAGGGGCAGACTGTGGAACAGAACATCAATTGCTCATATGCAAATTCAGGCTGAAGCTGAAGACAATTAAAACAAGTCCATAAAAGGCAAAATATGGCCTTGAACATCTCCTACCTGAATTTAGAGATCATCTCATGAATGATCTCTTTAGCGCATTAGATACTAAAGACTGAAGATCGGAAGAATTATGGGATGACATTAAGAACATCATACAGGAAGAAAGCAAAAGATCATTAAAAAGGCAAGAAAAAAGGAAAAAAACAAAATGAATGTCAGAAGAGACACTGAAACTTGGTCTCCAGTGTAGAGATGCCAAAGCAAATGGAAGAAATGAAGAGGTAAAAGAGCTGAATAGAAAATTTCAAAAGGCAAGTCAAGAAGACGAAGTAAAACATTACAACAAAATGTGCAAAGACCTGGAGTCAGAAAACCCAAAGGAAAGAACATGCTCAGCATTTCTCAAGCTGAGGGAACTAAAGAAAAAAAATCAAGCCTTAACTTTCAATATTAAAGGATTCTAGGGGAAAATATTGAATGATACAGAAAGCATCTAAAGAAGATGGAAGGAACACACAGAGTCACTGTACCAAAAAGAAATGGTCAATGCTCAGCCATTTCAAGAAGTAGCATATGATCAAGAGCCAATGATAATGAAGGAAGAAGTCAAAGATGCACTGAAGGCATTGGCAAATAACTAGTCTCCAGGAATGGATAGAATACAAATTGAAATCTTTCAATAAACTGATGCAGCACTAGAGGCACTCACTCATCTATGCCAAGAAACTTGCAGGATAGATACCTGGCCAACTGACTTGAAGAGATACATATTTGTGTCCATTCTGTAGAGAGATGTCCCAACAGAATGCGGAAAACATCATGCAATATCATTAATATCACATGCAAGTAAAATTTTGCTAAAGCTCATTTTAAAAAAAGGTAGAGGTTTTATAGCAAGGAAGGGAGGGAATAACTTTCCAGTCTAGGAGCTGAGGTCCCTGGGACCATCAACGGAGAAGAGCCGAGAACGGGACCCTACCCAGAGAGGCAGTGATGCCTGAGATGGAGGCAGAGACAACGCTGTGGAGCGATGGAGCGGCTGGGGCCTTTAGATCCAGAGAGGGAGAGCGACTGTGTGCTGAAGACTGAGGGGGAGGGGAGATAGTGTAGGGGGCGGGCTTGCAGGGTATACCCTTTGGTTGGTTGATGATGCATAGAGGGGATTGTAACCATGGCAATGATATGATGTACGATAGAATGAATGTAAAACTAATATTCTCCCATGTAAACTATCATATAATTCACAATAAAACACTAAAAAAAAAGACTGCAACCATACATTATACACTGACAGAGAACTTCCAGAGGTTCAAGCTAGATTCAGAAGAGGATATGGAATGAGGGATATTATTGCTGACGTCAGATGGATCTTAGCTGAAAGCAGAGAATACCAGGAAGATATTTACCTGTGCTTTATTGACTATGCAAAGGCTTTTGATTGTGTGGATCGTGACAAGCTATGGACAACATTGCGGAGATTGAAGTATTCCAGAACACTGAATTGTGCTCATGAGGAGCCTGTACATAGACCAAGAGGCAATCATTCGAACAGAACATGGGAACACCAAATGTTTTAAAATGAGAACAGGTGTGTACCACGGTTGTATTCTTTCACCATATTTATTCAATCTGTATGCTGAGCAAATAATCTGAGAAGCTGGATTATATGAAGAAAAATGTGGCATCATGATTGGAGGAAGACTCATTAACAACCTGTGATATGCAGATGATACAACCTTGCTTGCTGAAAGCCAAGACAACTTAAAATACTTACTCATGAAGTATTATGGCCTTCGGTATGAGTTGCATCTCAGTGTAAAGAAAGCAAAAATCCCCACCACTAGACCAATAAATAACATCCAGATAAATAGAGAAAAGATTGAAGTTGTCAGAGACATAATTTTGTTTGGATCTACTATCAACACTCATGGAAGCAGCAGTCAAGAAATCAAATGACCTGTTGCATTAGGCAGATCTGCTACACAAGATGTCTTTAGAGTGTTCAAGAGCAAAGATGTCAGTTTGGGGACTA
>NW_006408570.1:308710-319594 GCF_000296735.1 Chrysochloris asiatica | reverse complement strand
TTTAAAATTTTGTTCCACATTCTCTCCAACTCTATCCAGGACCCTCTAATGTGATTCCTTTCAGAGCAGTTGGTTGGTAGCAGTAGCCAGGCACCAACTAGGTCTCAGAGTCATGGAGATTGATGTTCATATGTTCCATTAGTCCATTGGACTCCTTGATTCAAAGCCTCAAGTCTCATCGTTCCTTTTTCTTTTGCATATGGAGAGACCAATAGGGCTATACCTTGGATGGCCGATCATGAGATTTTAAGATCCCAGAAGCTAGTCACCGAAGTAGAATGTAGAACGTTGATTTAGTGGACTATGTTATGTCAATTGGCCATGATGTCTGCTGAGACTATGATCCTGAGCCTCGAGGCCTTAAAATAATACCTAAGACAGTGTCATAATTTTGCACACTGTATACTTCACCACATTCATAGTAGTGTTTGCAGCAAAGGTGAAAACCATATACAAATACCCTCTTTTAAACCTTTATGTATTTGTGGTTATATTCCCATGCTTTCTGCCATACCCATTCAGCCTTTGTATCTGTCCATGTATCTATGAAAAGAACATTGTTGTTCCAATAGTGTATATATAACACTACCTCTATCTCTTTTAGCCCTTGCATACCTCCCTTTGTCTTCACCATTCTTCTGCCATCCTTCCCCTTCTGGTTGCCCTCCCTGTCACCCACGCTAACATGTCTGCCCCTTAGCCAGTAAATTACTCTCCCTTCCCTTCTGTCCCTAGACAGTCTGTCAAAGAATGTTTCTTTTAGTATGAAAACCTTTTCTTGAGTTTTTACAATAGTGGTCTTATACAATATTTGTCCATTTGTAATTGAGTAATTTTACTCAGCATAATATCCTCATATGGAGTCCTGGTGTGGCGCTGTTTGCTGTGTCAGACTGCAAAGTCATTTGACCTGCAAGGTCGGTGGTTCAAGCTTACCAGCTGCTCCTTGAAAACCCTATACAGGGTCGCTATGGGTTGGAATCAACTCAACGGCACTTAACAACAGCAACAAACAACAGTGTCCTCCAAGTTCATTTGTGTTATGAGGTGTTTTGTAAATTCATCATTGTTCTTCATCATTGAGTTGTATTCTCTTGTGTGTATGTACCAAAGTTTGTTTATCCATTCTTCCATTATAGAATTCTCATCAAAAGGGTGGAAATGTAGAACATAATATCAAACTCTCACAGATTCCAAATTTTCTGGATCCGTGGAAGCTGGATTAAACCCCAAACTATTGCCATGACATCACTTTTAAACCTTAAACTAAAAATACCCTCTGAAATCTTCTTTAAACCAAATATTGTTGTTAAGTGCCATAGAGTCAGTTCCAACTCCTAGTGACCCTGTGTTGGGTTTCTGAGGAGCAGCTGGTGGGTTTGAACTGCCTACCTTATGGTTCAAACCAACCTTGTAGTCCAGTGCATTATCCTGCAGCACTACACCAGGACTCCAGCCATCACATTGTTGTTAAGTGCCATCGAGTCGGTTTTGACTCATAGCAATCCTGCATAGGGTTTCTGAAGTTGGTGAATTTGAACTGCTGACCTTGCCATTCAAACTGACCTTTCAGTCCAGTGCATTATCCCACAGCAGCACACCAGGACTCCTGCCATCACATTAAGGGAAAGTTAGTTAAAAGTGTAACCAAATATAACAGGTTAACTTTTAAGGTTCCCCACCCCTGGTGTGGCACTGTGGATTAACACTGGACTGCAAACCACAAGGTCAGCAGTTCAAACCCACCAGTTTCTCCTCATACAGGGTCTCTATGAGCCAGAACCAACTCAATGGCACTTAACAACAACAACAACAACACTCGTGGTATAAACCAAATAATAGCTTAGCTTAATTGGTAAAAAAACGTATATCTGTCTTATGCTCTTTTAAGATCCATCTATGTGGGGTCAAATTGGCAAGAGCAACCCAAAAGGTTAGATAGGAAATTTAGGGACAGTGAGTTTATGTTAATGTTGTTGTTCTTGTTCTTGTTAAATGCCATCCAGTCGGTTCCAACTCATAGCGACCTTGTACAGGGTATCCGAGGAACAACTGATGGGTTTGAAAAAACCAACATTGTAGTTTGCAGTCCAATGCTGATCCTACAGCATCACAAGTCAGAAAAGGAAAGTAAGAATGGCTGCACAACTTGAATGTAATCAGTGTCACTGAATTGTACATATAGAAACTAGTGGTGTCTGTTCTGTTGTATATATTTTCAAGAACAAAATAAAAGTACTGGAAAAAAAAATGAAAAGACAACCCATAGAATGGGAGAAAATATTTTCAGGTCATATATCTGATGTTGTTGTTGTGTCAGTTCCTATACACAGCGACCCTGTATTGGGTTTCCAAGGAGTAACTGGTGAATTTGAACCACGGACCTTGTGGTTCAAACTGACCTTGCAGTCCAGTGCATTATCCCACAGTGCCACACCAGGGCTTCCATATGTCTGATTATTGTTGTTAAGAGCCTTTGAATTGGTTCTCATAGCGACCCTATATAGAGTTTCCAAGGAGCAGGTAATGATCTTGAACCACGGATCTTGTGGCTCAAACTGACCTTGCAGTCCAGCACATTAACCTGCAGTGCCATAGAAGATATAAAGAACTCTTACAACTCAGCAAAGGAAATTAACAGACATTTCTCCAAAGAAGATATACAAAACACCAGTAAATACATGAACAGGTACTCAAAGTCTTCAGTCATTAGGAAAATGATTTTTTATTTATCAAAACCACAATAAAATACCACTTTACACCTACTAAGATGGGCTAATGTGCAGGACTGCAAAGTTGGTTTGAACCGCAAGGTCAGCAGTTCAAGCTCACTAGCTGTTCCTCAGAAATCCTATATAGGATCACTAAGGCTTGGAACAGATTCAATGGCACTTAACAACAACAAGAAGATTGTTATAATGAAAACAAAACAGATAAAAACAAGTGTTGATAAGGATGTGGAGACATTGGAACCCTCACATATTGCTGGTGGAAATGTAAAATGGTAGTAGAGCAGAATGAAATGCTGCCCAGTCCAGCTCCATCCTCATTCTCACTGCTCTGTTGGAACCTATTGTTGTAATCACCATATCAGTCCATCTGTTGAAGGTCTTCCTCTTATGCCTCAATCCTCTACTTTACAAGGAGTCCTGGTGTGGCACTGTCAGTTAATGTGCTAGACTGCAAAGATTGGTTTGAAACACAAGGTCAGTGGTTCAAGTTCACCAGCCTCTCCTCGGAAACGCTAAACAGGGTCGCTATGAGTCGATTCGACTCAACGGCACTTAACAACAACAACTACTACTACTTTAGGAAGAATGAAGAATGATGTCCTTCTCCAGAAACTGGTCCTTACTCTTTTAAGGACTGTAGTCTGGCTGTATTTCAAGACAGATGTACTTGTTCTTCTGGTAGTCCATGATATTCTTTGCCAACACCATAATTCAAATGCATCAATCCTTCGTCAGTCTTCCTTATTCATTGTCCAGTTTTTGCATGCTCTTGGGTGTATACCCAAGATAAAGGAAAACAGAAGTCCACACAAAAACTTGTACATGAATTTCTACCCCCAGTTTTCTGCCCCCAGTCTATAAAGCAGTACCATCTCAGAGGAAAAAGTGTTCCTGGGTGCTTAATGTTTCTCCTTCTTGGAAAATCCCAGATTCCATCCCCTCCTTTGCTTCTGCATCTGCCATCCACTGGCTCTTCCCTCTCATCATATAAATATGCTCAAATCACTTCCAGTAAAAACAGGAAGAATGACACACACACCCTCACTATCAGCCTATTCCGTGTTCTCTTCTCCATCAGATTTCCTAAAGTGGATTTATACTCCTAGTTTTGCTTTCCTCATTTCCAGGTTCATACCTAGACCCACAGCAACCTGGCTCTTCACCTCCCACCCCAGCTAGTTCTCCATTCATAATTGCAAAACCCCAAGGCTCTCTTCTGGAGTTCTGGTGTGGCACTGTGGGTTAATGCATCAGGTTGCAAAGCCCTTTCAGCTGCAAGGTCAGCAGTTCAAACTCACCAGCTGCTTCTCGGAAACCCTCTACAGGGTCTCTATGGGTTGGAATCCACTCTAGGGCACTTAACAACAACAACAAGGCTCTCTTTTAGTCTTTATCTTACTTGAGTTCTCTTTGGCTTTCAGTAGTTAGCCACTCCCTTCTCTAATCTCTTTCATCCCCACTCTGCCTCTGGAACTTTACTCTTTCATGCTTTTGCTAATGCTTCTCTCTCAACCCACTACTTTTGATTTTCTTCAGTGGATTTTCTCCCCCACCCCCATTTCTTACTGTTGGTTGATTTCTCAGCCCATGTCTCTTTTTATTCCTCAGATGTTCCTTGGAAACTCACTTTTACACATATGACTTTATCCTGCCTACATCTGTCCAAACTCCCTAATCTCTACTTCCTCTTTCTTGAACTGCAGATTCACATTTACAGATGCCATTGAAACATCCCACAGGCACCTCACAACTTAAAAGTTGAACTAATCATCTTCCCCATCCCAGCATGCTCCCCCTTCTGTAGTCTCTTTCTTGGGAAGGCCAACAAGACACTGAAAAGAAACCTAAAAGGTGCAGTGATATCCCCTTTGAGGGTGAACTTGAGCAAAGGCATGCTCATCAAGCCTAAAGGCTGCAGAGTGCATCTGCCTCATGCTGGTGCCCAGAGGCCAGTTGTAAGAGAGACTACTGCTACTGAGTCAAAAAGACCCAGGAGCTAACTTGAGAAACTTACACTGGCCAAAGGTACAACAAACTGAACATCAATCAGTGAGGACAATAAATCAATAGATTGAAATACATTTAAATATATTTAAATCTATGGCTCATAATCACCACTTATCTATCTATCTGAATAGGGTTTCCGAGGAATGGCTAGTGGGTTTGAACCACCAGCTTTGCAGTTAGCAGTCCAGTGCTTATTCTACAGCACCATGCCAGGAATGGTTAGTCATTGAAAATCTTATGATTAGCAGCAGAGCATTGTCTAATACAGTGCCAGAAGGTGAGTCCCTCAGATTGGATGACATTCTTTTTGGATCAGCTATCAACACTCATGGAAGCAGCAGTCAAGAAATTAAACAATGTATTGCACTAGGCAAATCTGCTGCACAAGACCTTTTGAAAGTGTTGAAGAGCAAAGATGTCAGCTTGAGGACTAAGGTGCGCCTGACCCAAGCCATGGTATTTTCAATAACGTCATATGCATGTGAAAGCTGGACATTGAATAGGGAAAACTGTAGAAGAATTGATGCTTTTGAGTTGTAGTGTTGTAGGAGAATATTGAAAGTGCCATGGGCTGCCAAAAGAACCAACAGATCTGTGTTGGAAGAAGTGCAGCCATAGTGCTCCTTGGAGGCCAGGATGGCCAAACTTCGTCTCTCATACTTCGGACATATTGTCAGGAGGGCTAGTCGCTGGAGAAGGATATCATGTTTGGTAAGGTGGAGGGTCAGAGAAAAAGAGGAAGACCCCTAATGAGATGGATTGGCACAGTGGCAGCAGCAGTGGGCTCAAGTGTAATGATTGTGAGGTTGGTGCAGAACCTGGCAGTGTTTCATTCTGTTGTGCATAAGGTCGCTATGAGTCAGTACTGACTCAATGGCACCTAACAGTGACAACAACAAGGAAGACCAGTTTATATTACTATAATTTATCCACCAACCTGGTGTGGTACAGTAGGATAACCACAAGGTCAGTGGTTCAAGCCCACCAGATGCTCCTCAGAAACCTCATATAAGGTTGCTGTGAGTCAGAACCTACTTAACAGCACTTAACAACAACAATAACTAAAGCCAATGATGATAAAAGTGAATTCTATCAATTTCTTTGGTTTGAAATTGATCAAACATGCAATCAAGATGCATTAATAATTACTGGTGATTGTAATAAGAAAGTTGGAAGCAAAGAAGAAGGATCAGTTGAAAGTACAGCTTTGGTAATGGAAACAATGTTGGAGGTTGCATGATAGAATTTTTCAAGACCAATGACTTCTTTGTTGCAAATACCATTTTTGAACAACATAAGATGCAATTATACACCTAGATCTCACCAGATGGAAAACACAGTAATCAAATCGACTACATCTATGGGACAAGATGATGGAGAAGTTCAATATCACAGTCTAAACAAGTCCAGGGGTCAACTGTTGGACAGACTATCAAAATGCAAGTTCAGGCTGAAGCTGAAGAAAATTAAAACAAATTCATGAGAGCCAAAATATGACCTTGAATATATCCTACCTGAATTTAGAGACCTTCTCAAGAACAGATTTGATGCATTAGTCACCGAAGATCAGAAGAACTGT
The DNA here is from genome assembly GCF_000296735.1 of Chrysochloris asiatica. Lineage (NCBI taxonomy): Eukaryota > Metazoa > Chordata > Mammalia > Afrosoricida > Chrysochloridae > Chrysochloris > Chrysochloris asiatica. The sequence continues at coordinate 313,276 of NW_006408570.1, read as the reverse complement.
GAGATGACCTAACAATCATCATACATTAAAGCAAAAGGTCATTTAAAATACAGGAAAGAAAGATAATACCAAACTGGGTGTCAGAAGAGACTCTGAAACTTGCTCTGAGCATAAACAAGATAAAGCATCTGGAAGAAATAAGGAAGTGAAAGAGCTGAACAGAAAATTTCATAACGCAACTTAAGACAAAGTTAAGTATTATAAGGAAATATACAAAGACCTAGAATTAGAAAAACAAAAGGGGAAAACACGCTTAACATTTATCAAACAGAAAGAACTAAAGACAAAAATTCAAGCCTCAGGTTGCATTATTGAAGGATTCTGTGGGTAAAATCTGCAACTCATCCTGTCAGTTTGTCATACTATGCTGTCTGTGATGCTGGAAACTATTTCACTGGTTTTTTTTTACCCAAGGTGAAAAGGTTTCAGCAGAACTTCCAGACTTATACAGACTAGAAAGAAAGAGAGGCAGACTACTTCTGAATGGTTGTTGTTGTTGTTAGGTGCCATCAAGTCAGAACAAAATACTGCCCAATCCTGGGCCAACCTCACAATCGTTGCTACATTTGAGCCCATTGATGCTGCCACTGTGCCAATCCATCTCATTGGAGGGGGGGGGGGTCTTCCTCTTTTTCTCTGACCTTCTACTTTACCAAACATGACATCCTTCTCCAGTGACTGCTCCCTCCTGACAGTATGGCTGAAGTATGAAAGATGAAGTCTGGCTATCCTGGCTTCCAAAGAGTATGAATGGTTAGTTACTGAAAACACTATGAATAGTAGTGGAACATTGTCAGATTTAGTGCCAGAAATGGAAAACATTATGAGTAGAAGAAGAAAAGTGTCAGAACTTAATGCTCAAAGATGAGCCCCTCAGGTTGGAAGGCACTGAAAGCACGACTAGGGAAAAGCTGCCTACTCAAAGCAGAGTTGACCATCACCATGAAAATGGAGCTAAGTTTATTGACAAAGATCGAAGACTTTATCAATTCAGTATGGATTGCACCTCACTGTAAAGAAAACAAAAATCCTCACAACTGAACTACTAAACAACATCATGATAAATGGAAAAAACATGGAAGTTGTCAAAAACTTCACAATCAACACTCATGGAAGTAGCAGTCAAGAAATCAATCCAGACATTACATTCGGCAAATCTGCTGCACAAGGCCTCTTTAAATTGTTAAAGAACAAAGATGTCATTGTGAGGATAAAAGTGTGTTGACCCAAGCACTGGTATTTTCAGTAGCCTCATATGCATGTGAAAGTCGGACAATGAATAAGGAAGACTGTAGAAGAATGGATGCATTTGAATTATGGTGTGGGAGAAGAATGTTGAAATACCATAGTTGGCTAAAAGAACAAACAAATGTGTTTTGGAAGAAGTACTGACAAAATGCTTTTTAGAGAGAAGCATGGTGAGACTTAGTCTCTGGTGCTTTGACCATGTTGTCAGAAGGGACTAGTCCCTGGAGAAGGACATCATTTTTGGTAAATTAGAGGGTCAGCAAAAAAGAGGAAGCCCCCCTCTCCCCAATGATATGGAATAACACAGTAGCAGCAACAAAGGGTTCAAACAGGACTACAATTGAGTAGTTCAAACAGGCAGTATTTCATTCTGTTGTGAATATTGGGTCACTATGAGTTGGAACCTACTCAGTGGCACCTACCAACATGGTTCATAATGACTTTTTAAGTTTTCATTTGTCATTATTAGAAGATTCTAAGGAATCAACACTATATTTTTTAAACTCTCAAATAAAGGGTAAGAATCCTATATTTTTTATATGAACTACAGTTTGTTGCTGTTGTTAGGTGCCATGGAGTTGGTAGAAACCGTAGTGACCTTATGCACAACAGAACGAAACATTGCCAGATCCTGGGCCAACCTCACTACTGTTGCCACGCTTGAGTCCATCGATGCTGCCACTTGGCCAGTCCATCTCGTTCTCTACAATACTAGGTACCAAAATAGTAGATAAGGCAAAATTTCTCTTTATAGAATTTCCCTAGCAACAGAAAGAGGAGAAGAAACGGTTATATTTGCATATTCCCAGGATCTAGTCAATGATTATCAATGATTACTGACACCACTGAAAAAGAGATAATTAGGAATTATATATCATCTGATAAAACAATACACACAACCACAGTCATGGCAATACTATCTATGAAGTGGTGGTGGTTATGTGCCGTGGAGTTGATTCCTACTCAACAACCCTGTATAGGGTTTCCGAGGCTGTAAAACTTTATGGGAGCAGAAAGCCTCATCTTTCTCCTGCTGAGCCCAGGTGGACTCAAACTGCTGTCTTTTTTGATTAACGGCCCAACTCATAACCCACTACCTACCAGGGATATTATCTATGAAGTTGTTGATGTTGTTATTAAACGCTGCCTAGTCAGTTCTAACTCATAGATACACCGTATAGAGTTTCCAAGGCTGTAAATGTTTTCCAGAGCAGAAAACCTGATCTTTCTCCCACAGTGCAGCTGGTGGGCTCAAACTACCAACCTTGTGCTTCACAATCCAGTGCTTATAGTATGGGGCTACCGTGCCTAGGAAGTAGTCCTGCTTCCCAAAATCTAACTTGATCTGATTAAGTCTCTAAATTTATAGGAAACACATGGGACAGAGAAAAAAACTACACAGTAGAGCTATACCAGCAAAATTCAGACTGTGAAATTACAGGCCAAAAAAAAATCTAGTTTTTCAACAAATAAATTCTAAGGAAAAAAGAACTAAAGGAGGAACCTAGAAACTTGCAAAACATATATTTTTTAAAATGGGTAAATTACTAGTAGTAATATGCATACTCAGCAGTGAGGTCATGGTTTTCTAATACTGTAAAAGGAACCGGAACTCTTTAAAGAAATAGCTGATTCTAAGACTGAGATACGGAAAAAACAGAAGGTAGCCTGAATCATCTTGTAGTGCCAGAAAGTAAGGAAGCACTCAGGATGGGCTAGGGTGGGGGTGGGAATGAAGGTATTTCAAAAGGACATAGGAATCAACATGAAAGAACTCCCAGTGGTCAAAGTTGGAATAATTTGAGCCACAAGATAAATAAGGATGCTTATTAATTTGGGTGATAGGGAAGACAATTAAAAAAGAGAGAGAATAGACAGGTAGATAGATAGATAAATTTTATAATTCATAAAATAAAGATCCATGAGTAAATAAAATATTTGAAGGAAAAGAGAAAAATCTTTCTTACAGTTGTTATTGTTAAGTGCCATTGAGTTAATTTCAACCCATAGCAGCCCTGTATAGGGTTTCTAAGGAGTGGCCTGTGAGATTGAACCACCAACCTTGTGGTTCAAATGACTGCAGTCCAGCACATTAACCCAGAGTGCCAGACCAGTACTCCTTCCTACAGTAGAATTCCATATATGCAGCATAGGGTCCTGGATTGTATCTCAGATGTTTTGTGTTTCATTTAATCACATCTTCAAACGACACAGATTTTGTAATATTTTATTGTTGTTACTATGTACCGTGGAGTTGGTTCCAACTTATAGTGACCCTGCACAGGGTTTCCAAGGCTGTAAATCTTTACTGGAGCAGAGAGCCTCATCTTTCTCCCACAGAACCACTGGTAGTTTTGAACTGCTGACCTTGAGGTTGGCAACCAGACTCATAACCACTACGCCACCAGAGCTCCTTAAACATAGATTTAAAAATGTTGGCAAAGATGTGGAGAAACTGGATCGCTGGTACAGTCCTATTTAATCTTTTCTCTAAAATGAAAAAACAAAATGTAAAGGTTAAACGGAAATAGAGTGTTTAGGGATCACATGTGGAAAATATATATATTAGACACAGACAGGTACAGCTCAGATTTCAAGAAACAACTTGCTGCCCAGTGTTTAGGGAGTGATCACAGAAAGCTTCCAGCTCTCAGGTTCTGTCTTACCTGCACAGAGCCACCTCCCCAAAGAGCATGCCTCAACTCCCGAGGGAGATGCCGATGGAAAGGTTCAACCAATTTGACCAACTGTGGGGTGCTGTGCCAGCAAAACACTCCAAGAGGTAGGCCAAGGTCCAGCTTCTCCCTCCTCTCCTTCCCTTCGTACCTGTGGATCCCCAAACACTCATGAAGCCCTTTCAGAGAACTTAACAGGTAACAGGTAGGAAAACTATTAAGAAAAGCAAAGAAGTGATAATAATGGATGTCAGGACCAAGGTCACTCTTTGAGAGAGGAAGGGCTCTGGCATGGTGACTGACCTGGGAGGTGGCTTAAAGGGTGTTGGCTTTATAATAACTCATTTGGGGATACTTTTGCTTTATATGATTTTCTTTATTTGTGTTATATTAACCAGCCGCTCCTCAAAAACCCTATACAAGGTTGCTATGAGTTGGAACCGACTCAACAACACTTAATAACAACAACATCAAGTCAATTATGACTCATAGAGACCCTATGTAGGGTTTCTGAGATGGAAAATCTTTACAGGACCAGACAACCTCATCTCTCTCCCACGGAGCGGCGGCTTTTGAACAACCCACCTTTCAGTTAGTAGTCCAATGCTTACCTTATCCTATAGCAACACCAGGGAGATATATA
>NW_006408570.1:306741-308610 GCF_000296735.1 Chrysochloris asiatica | reverse complement strand
ATATATATATATATATATATATATATCTCCCTGGTGATCATAATTGAGTTGATGGCTGAGTTCAGTTTGGTGTATATAAGCTTGTTGTTGTTATGAAATGTTGTTAAGTCAGTTCCAACTCATAGCAACCTTGTATAGGGTTTTCGAGGAGTGGCTGGTTAAGATAACACAAATATAGAAAATCATATAAAGCAAAAGTATTCCCAAATGAGTTATTATAAAGCCAACACCCTTTAAGATATATATGGAGTCCTGGTGTGGCGCTGTGGGTTAATGTGCCAGACTGCAAAGCTGTTTGAACTGCAAGGTCGGCGGTTCAAGGTCACCAGCTGCTCCTCGGAAACCCTCTACAGGGTCGCTATGGTTCAGAATCTACTTAACAACAACAACAACATTACCAGAGTTCCTTTTGAAAACATTAAGCTAAGTGAAATAAGCCAGACACAAAAGGACAAATACTGTATGGGCTCACAATCAAATCCTACTTAAATAAAATTACCTAGGCAAATTCAAAGAGATATAAGTTTATTAATGTTGCCAAAATGAAACGAGGGTTTGCCGCCTGTCACTGTAGTCAATCTCAGAGATGGGGTGAGATCCTATCTAAGCTTTATTAGCAGAAAGCCAGTGGTCTGGAGGACAGAATAATTTCTCAAGACCATCCTGCCCGTTATGAAGAACAGGCACATTATATAGGGTAAATTACATTTGGATGTACACTTAATCTACTTTAACATCAAGATAGCATTCTTTAGGAAAAGGAAACAATAAATCAATAAGCTTCCTCAAACATTTTACCTTTAGGGTCTCAGTTGCTTAATTCCTGAGATAACTATCTGGGTGGGTTTAAGGATGTCCTAGTCTCCTTCTAGGGTCATAAGGTCATCTTAGCTAATTTTTGAACTTCCTCATTTGCAGGGTCCTCACTTGAGACTCAGTGACTAAACTGACTCCTTTTGTTTAGGTCAGTAGATTCATGCTATCATTAATAGTTACCAGGAACTGGAGGAGATGATAAGGAATTATTGCTTAAGGGGTGCTGAGTTTCTGTTTGGGGTAATGAAAAACTCTTGGAAAGAGATAATGGTTGGTCTTCTGGTGAGTAGAAGAGAGGGAAAGGCTGCAATGAAGAAATGGGCTGCGTTCAACCATATTCTATAGACTCCCGTCAGCCTGGAGATGAGACCTGGGGACACCTGAGCCCATGGACAAGGACATAGCCAAGGAGGACTAGAACTGAGAGCAAAGCGTCCAGCTGATATGAAGTGAGAGGAGATGCACAAGAATGCCCAAATTTGTAGATAACACCCATTCGAACTAGCTCAATGGTTTGATAATCCGAACTCGAGTTTTGTTGTTGTTGTTAGCTGCCACTGAGTCAGTACCAACTCATAGCAACCCAATACACAACAGAACGAAACATTGCCTGATCCTGGGCCAAACTCACTATTATTGCCACACTTGAGCCCATTGATGCTACCGCTTTGCCAATCCATTGCACTGGTGGTCTTCTTCTTCTTATCTGACCCTCCACCTTATGAAACATGATACCCTTCTCCAGTGACTGGTCCCTCCTGACAATATGTCCGAGGTATGAGAGACAAAGTTTGGCCATCCTGGCCTCCAGGGAGCACTCTGGCTGCAATTCTTCCAACACAGATCTGTAGGTTCTTTTGGCAATCTATGGTACTTTCAATATTCTCCTCCAACACCATAACTCAAAAGCATCAATTCTTCTATGGTCTTCCTTATTCACTGTCCAGCTTTCATATGCATATGACGTTATTGAAAATACCATGGCTTGGGTCAGGCGCACCTTAATCATCAAGCTGACATCTTTGCTCTTCAACACTTTAAAAAGTTCCTGTG
>NW_006408570.1:297197-305366 GCF_000296735.1 Chrysochloris asiatica | reverse complement strand
GGGTCCGACCCATAGCGACCCTGTACAGGGTTTCCGAGGGTGTAAATCTTTACGGGAGTAGAAAGCCTCATCTTTCTCCCGCGGAGCAGCTGGTAGATAGGAACGGGCAATTTAGACACTGGCTAACTAAAATGAAGAGGCGATAAAGGCACCAAGTGATTAGCTTACGAGTTTTCAAAAGGGAGTTCAGTTTAAGAGTGTGTGGGGGAAAATACAGTCCCCACTGAATAGTTTTCGTCTTGTCTAGACAGGTCTGGAGAAAAGACATGGGGATAAGATTCTTCTGATTCAATAGTGAGTAATTGTTATCAGGACTAATTGTGACTGTCACACTGTAAAGGTAGAAGTTTTATAACATAAAGGGGGGGGTAGTTAATCCAGGAACAGAGGACCCTAGGACTATCAAGGGAGAAGAACATGAGTGGAATGTGGGATCTTAACCAGAGAAGCAGTGACACGAGAGATGAAGTCAGAGATGATGACATGGAGAGATAGAGTAGCTGAGGACTCTAGATTCATGGAAAGAGAGGGACTGAGAGCTGGTGGCCAGGAGGCAGGCTTATAGAATGTGCCCTTTGGTTCTTTAAATGATTATATATTCCTCAGTGTTTTGGTATACCAATCCCCCAAAACAAAACAAAACAAAAAAAAACAGAGGGAATAGAACAAATACTGTTGAACAGTGATGCACAGAGGAGATTGTAATCATTGCAATGAAATGATGAGTATAAAACTGATGTTCTCCCTTTTAAACTATCACTCAATTCATAATAAACACTTAAGAAAAAAGTCATCAGACAGATGGTCAGTCTAACTAAAATAAAGTATTAAAAAAGAAAAAAAGATTATACAAGACGGGGAATGAATGTCATTATGTCACTAAGGTGTGCACTTAAAAAATTGTCATTTTTGTTTTATGTATTTTGCTGTAAAATATTTTTAATAAAAGAAAATGCTCCCGGACGTTTTTTTAAAAACTAAATGCAAACATGCTACCAACAGAAAATACGCTGTGGGGTAAAGAATTTTAACTTTACCCAAAGAATTTTGTCTTTGTCCTTGGATCCTGATTGATAACCTTTAAAACCTGGAATTCCCCCAATTGATGGAAGTGTCTTTATCTGTGTTGTTGTTGTTAAGTGTACTATAGTAGGGACTCTTATAAGTTTTTCAAGGAGCCGACTTTGTAGTTCAAACCGACCTTGCAATCTAGTGCATTATCCCATAGCACCACACCAGGACCCTTTGGTGGTGGTGGTGTGCCCATGGAGTAGGTTCGGACTCATAGTGACCCTGCACAGGTTTTCCAAGGCTGTAAATCTTTATGGGAGCAGAACGCCTCATCTTTCTCCCGCGGAACCACTGGTAGTTTTGAACTGCTGACCTTGAGGTTAGCAGCTGGATTCATAACCATTATGCTACCAGAGCTCCTTTTATAGGAGTTTCCTCCAAATCACACCTGGTAGTTTATGCTAATGAGATGACTCAGGTCACTCAAATCTGAGAGGAGAGGGAACCAGCAGGTCAGAAGTGAGGTATAGAGGGAATTCCCAAGTTTGTAACCAGCAGGTCAGAAGTGAGAGTGTTGTGGGGACTCTCAAACTTGAGAGGACCTGGAGGACCTTGCCCTCTGACTTGGGGTCTGTGAGATGGGACTTGTCCTCGTGGTTAGAATCAGAGGAGGATGTGCTGCATTGTCTGCTGGCAGCCAAATGGGATAAAATGAATTGATTGATTTCCCAAATTTGGTGTCAGAATGAGAAGTGGAATCAATTGCTATTGGTTATTACGTATGCCTAAAATAAATTTGCTTAAGGAGTGTGAAAAATTTCAATGAATTTCTAAATAACTTGACTGACTGGCTCTAAAGTATATTCAGAAGGGTAGAATTTTGGAGAGTTAACAAGTATCTGTTCTAAAGCTGCAATGACTAAAATGACCAGCCAAACAGAGTGACAGGAAGAAAACAGAAGGTCCAGAAACATGTTTACATGGGCCTACGTATTTGTGGCTATGGGTTAATGAGCCAGACTGCAGAGTCCTTGAACTGAAAGGTCAGCAGTTCAAGCTCACCAGCTGCTTCTTGGAAACCCTAAACAGGGTCACTATGGCTCAGAATCAACTTAACAACAAACGTATTTAATCTATGATAATGATGGTATTTCGGATATTTAGGAAAAGAACAAATTTACTTTCCACTTGTAAAAAAATAAACATAATAAATGTAAAGTTAGAATCTAAGTCATAAAAAATGTGTCAGATTAATGGCCTAAATATCAAAACCCCACTAACATACTGGAATAAAGTACAGAGTTTTATTTTTCTCATTTGGGGTTGCTATCTGAATTGTTCAAACAATTTGAAAAAAGAGTTCACAGGGGAAATAAAAGGATATTTAGATGTATGTAAAAGTACTTAACCTCACTCTAAGTTTAAAATTGCAAATTAATACAACAGTAATGTTCATTGTAGGCAGCCCTGTTGGCATAAATGGTTTGTGCTGAACTATTAACCCAAAGGTTGGCAGTTTGAACCCACTCAGCAACTCCATGAAGAAATGCCTGGCAATCAACTTTCATAAAGATTGTTGTTGTTGTTAAGTGCCGTCGAGTCAATTCTGACCCATAACGACCTGTATAGGGTTTCCGAGGAGCAGCTGGTGAACCTGAACCGTCAACCTTGCAGTTCAAAGGGCTTTGCGGTCTGACGCATTAATCCACAGTGCTATACCAGAAAAACCCTATGGAGTAGTTCCACTTTGTGACACAAGAGATCACCATGAGTAGGCAACTGGTTTGGTTTTGGATTTGGATATCCATCATGGGATAAAAGAACTTTTAATGTAAGTATAAACTGGCACAACCTTTTTGGTTCAATTTAGCACTGGAAAGAAACCATTTAGCAACATAAGTAATCTGAAGGTTGGCGTTTAAACCTGCCAGCCTCCTCAGAAACCCTCTACGGGCTTGTTATGAATGGGAACCGATTGGACAGCACTTAACAACATCAGCAATTTTAAGGTGCTTTGGTGATGTAGTGGGTTACGTGGTGTGCGGCTGTTAACTACAAGTTTGGCAGTTCAAACCCACTAGTCATAAAGCTTTACAGTCTTGGAAACCCTATGGAGCAGTTCTACCTCTGTCCTTTAGGGTCACCATGAGTCAGAATTGACTTGATGGCAATGGGTTTATCAACAACTTTAGAGCTCTGTTGGCATAGCATTAAGCACTGGACTGCTAACCAGAAGGTCAATTGTTTGAATCCACCAGCTGCTTTGTGCAGTAGAAAGATGTGACTGTCTGCTTACCTACAGATGACAGCCTTGAAAATCCTAAAGGGCAGTCCTACTCTGTTATGGAGGGTCCTTTTGAGTCAGAATCACCTCAGTGGCAATGGACTTGGTTGGATTTTTTAGATCAACAATTTAAAACGGGTTGTTCCTTTAATCTGATAATTCAATTTCTAGGAATTTACCCTGTGGAAATCTTCACACAAGTACTCAAAGAGCTTTGTATAAAGATGTCCATTAATGCATACGTTAACACATCAAAACATGAAGGATGCAAATGATGTACAAACAAAAATATAGAAGCAATGGCTCATGGGAGAAGTGGTTGTGAGCACTGCAGGTTGCTGAGGAAGGAGTTGTATCTGGGGCTGCCCTTGTCTCAAAGCAGGCTGTGCTTGGGAAAACTGTCCTCTGCAGACATTGCTGGTCCAAGCTGGGGCCCAAGCACTCCAACATTCTGCAGAGGCATTATCTAGTTGTGGCAGGTATGGCATGTGCCCTGGGCGCCACTGAAGGGGGCTCCACTGAGCAGTTTCTAGTAACTATCGCAGTTTTCATCCCCAGCTGAAAGAGACCATTTAGTAAGTTAAAACTAATACTCTGTATTTGAGAGCTTCCTAGCATAGTGGTTACGAGTCAGGCTGCCAACTGCAAGGTCAGCAGTTCAAAACTACCAGCGGTTCTGTGGGAGAAAGATGAAGCTTTCTGCTCCCATAAAGTCTTATAGCCTCGGAAACCCTGTCCAGGGTCACTATGAGTCAGAACCGACTCCACAGTACTTAACAACAATGACAGTGGGTCAAGACAGCCTTTGTGATCTTGCTCTGCTGGTTGTAGAGAGAGAAGAAACTGAAAAAATGAGCACATCATAGACCAGTTTTCATCAGTGAATGCAAGGAGGGTGCAGTTGTAATTTTCATGTAGTGCCATGATATGTTAAAGAAAAGATTACGAAGTTTGACTTGTATTTTTGAACTGATATTGTGGTAAAGTTATCTAAAAAATGAGTGTCAGATGCTTGGACAAGGTGCAATTCCAGAGTTTGTGCTGTTTTCCATAGATATACCTCTGCTTTTCTCTTGCATATGGTATTTTTAATAATCTCATACGCATGCAAAAGTTGGACAGTGAATAAGGAAGACCGTAAAAGAATTGATGCTTTTGAGTTATGGTGTTGGAGGAGAATATTGAAAGTTCCATGGACTGCCAAAAGAACAAACAGATCTGTGTTGGAAGAAGTGCAGCCAGAGTGTTCCTTGGAGGCCAAGATGGCCAAACTTCATCTCTCCTACTTCGGACATATTTTAAGGAGGGACCAGTAACTGGAGAAGGATATCATGTTTGGTAAGGTGGAGGGTCAGAGAAAAAGAGGAAGACCCCCAGCGAGATGGATTGGCAAAATGGCAGCATCGATGGACTCAAGCATGGCGATAGTAGTGAGGTTGGCCCAGGACCAGGCAGTGTTTCGTTCTGCTGTGCATAGGGTTGCTAAGAGTCAGTACTGACTTGATGGTACCTAACAACAACAACAAAACCTCTGCCTTCCACCCCTTCTGAAAACTGGCTATTGAAACCTGCAAGGGTGAGCTGTGGGCTCAAATAGTCCACCTTTCTTTGTGTTTCCAAACTTCACTTTTGGTGGCTGACTTCTCTTTAATTCTGAGAAAAAAACACATAAGCTTTGGGCTTTTTGGTTAGGCAAATTGCAAAAATAAATCCAATGTCCTGCTTTAAGACAAAAAGCCTTTTTTTTAAAAAAAAAAAAAAACAAGAAGCTAAACTACTCTGCAGTTTTTGCGTCTTTGGGAAGGGAGGAGGGGACATCTTTGTAAATGGGTTTCTTTTATTCATATATTGCTTCAACAAACAAGACAAAATTGACACAACCTTTCTTGCAACTTGCCCACAAGGGGAGGAACTCTCAAGGGGGAGACAAATATTAAATACATGACTATGAACTTCACATACTGCTGGGAAGGTAGAGCACAGGATTGTTGTTGTTAAGTGCCGTCAAGTAACTTTTGACTTATAGTTACTCTGTATAGGGTTTCTGAGGAGCAGCTGGTGGGTTTGAACTGATGACCTTGTGATTTCCAGTCTAGTGCTTCTCCTACACTGCCATACCAGGAGCAAAGGATAGGAGCCTGTATTTTAGGGTGATGCAAACACATTACTGGGCTTCTAACCAAGATTTGAGGTTTGAGTTCATCCACCTAGAAATACCTCAGAAGAAAGGCCTGGTGATCTACTTCTGAAAAATCAGTCATTGAAAACTATGGAACACAGTTATGCTGACACACATGGGGTCGCCACAAATTTTAGTCAACTAGATGACAACTAGTACTGGCATTTGGGGGGGGTGTTATTTGAGGAGGAAGGATGGAGACAATCTCCCTGAGGAAATTACATCTGACAAGACAAGAGAGAAATGAGGAGATAAAAGGAATCCTGGAAGAATTTTCACAAGAGTGAGAAACACTTGTAAGAAGTCCCAAGACAGGGATGAGCTGGGAGGCCGGTGTGGTCTGTGCACAGTAGGGGATGACAGGACAAGGTAGAAGCCACAAATCTGGGACCTTGTTGTTGTTGTTAGGTGTTATCGAGTTGGTACCAACTCATAGCAACCGTATGCACAACAGAACGAAACATTACCCGGTCCTGGGCCAACCTCACACTTGATACTACGCCTGAGCCCCTCACTGCCCCCACTCTGCCAATCCATCTCACTGGGGGGCTTCTTCTTTTACTCCTGTCCTCCACTTTACCAAACATGATATCCTTCTCCAGTGACTGGGCCTCCTGGTAATATATCTGAAGTATGAGAGATGAAGTTTGGCCATCCTGGCTTCCAAGGAGCACTCTGGCTGTACTTCTAACACAGAACTGTTTGTTCTTTTGGCAGTTCATGGCACTTTCAATATTCTCCTCCAACACCATAACTCAAATGCATCAATTCTTCTACAGCTCTCCTTAGGGGCCTTGTTGTTGTTGTTAGGTGCCTTCGAGACTCACAGTGACCTTATACACAGCAGAACAAAACACTGCCCAATCCTGGGCCAACCTCACTACTATTACCATGCTTGAGTCCATCGATGGTGCCACTTGACCAGTCCATCTCATTGGGGGTCTTCCTCTTTTTCTCTGACCCTCCTCCACCTTACCAAACATGATATCCCTCTCCAGCGACTGGTCCCTCCTGACAACATATCTGAAGTATGAGAGATGAAGTTTGGTCATTTTGGCCTCCAAGGAGCACTCTGGCTGCACTTCTTCCAAAATGGATCTATTGGTTCTTTTGGCATCCCATGGCACTTTTTAAAGGGAACTTAGGGGTCACTTTAAGAATTACAGCTTTTCTCTGGGTTTTCCTCTGGGACCTTAGGAGTCACTTTAAGAATTAGATTTTCTCCTTGGGTGATGCAAGGATTAGGAAAATATTCCTTTTTTAAAAGTATGATTCAGACTAGGCAGACTCTGTTTGGGGCAAGGGCGTGGGTGTTTCCTGGCTGAAGCAGTTACCCACAGGAAATTGGGAGCAGAGCCAACAAGGAGCCAAAAGGACCAGAAGGGAATCTCCTCTGCAGAATGGAGACCCCTGAGGGCAGTGTGAAATCATATTCTTGGGCTGTTTTCCTGGAGCTTTCTGGAGTCCTGGGCTCCCAGTAGCCTTGACTAAAGTAAGGATTCTGAGGTTGGTCTTGTCGTACTTTGACCTCTTCTCTATTTTTTACACTACTCGATCTGAAAACACCAGTATACCTCCCAATGTCTGGATTCATCACTCCCCAAATTCCTTGTCCCCCAGATCTAGCACCAAGCATCACTGATCTACTTTCTGCCTCTATAGGTTTCCTTTTCTGTACGTTTCATACAGGCAAAATCATGCAATGGATGGTGTTTTGAATCTGACTTTTACTTAGAATGTTTTTGAAGTTCATTCATGTTATAGTAAACTCAAAGTACCTATGAATAACACTGGGCAAATCTGCTACAAAAGAAAATGTTTGAAGAGCAAAGATGTTGAAGTCCACTTTGAGGACTAAGGTGGGCCTGACCCAAGTCATGGTGTTTCCAATTGCTTCATATATATAGGAAAGCTAGACAATAAGAAAGACTGAAGAATTTATGCATTTGAATTCTGGTGTTGGTGAAGAACATTGAATAGATCATATGGAATGCCAGAAGAATAAGTATATCTGTCTTGGAAAAATTACAGCCAGAATGCCCCTTAGAAGCAAGGTTGGCAAGACTCACATACTTTGAACACAATATCAAGAGGTATCAGTCCCTGGAAAAGGGCATCATGCTTAGTAAAGTAGAGGGTCAGTGAAAAAGATCCCCAGTGAGATGAATTGACAGAGTGACAACAGCAATGGGCTCAAACACAACAATGGTGAGGATGGTGCCAGATCAGGCAGTGAAACCTTCTGTTGTGCACAGCCTCACCATGACTCAGTCATCTTGACACATCTACCAACAAAGCATTCCGTTGTACGAATAGACCACATTTTGTTTTTTTGCTAACCTGTTGATGGACATTTGGGTTGCTTCTTGTTTTCAGCTATTATGAATAATGCTGCTATGAATATTTATGTACAAGTATTTGTGTGTGGACATATGATTTCATTTCTCTTGGATAACTGTATATACAAGTGGGACTGCTAGGCCAAATAATTTTTTTTTTTTTTGTAGTTTATGCAACTTTATTGAAGTAGTAACAGACAAAGTCAAGGACAGAATCCAGGCAAAGAACTTCCAAATCTAATCATCTTAGCTGAATTTAAATAAAATTGAATTGACCTCAGTTTAACAGAACTCAGTTTAACAGGCCAAATAATTTTTGTTATTAAAGTGTCATGGAGTCGGGTATAATTCATAGC
>NW_006408570.1:289045-292037 GCF_000296735.1 Chrysochloris asiatica | reverse complement strand
CAATAATATGAGTATGACTTTATGTCCTCCTTCAGCGTCTTGCCTCCAAGGCCATTGGATAAATATCAAGATGCCACTGTTGTTTGTTATGCTACACCTCAGGATTTAATTTAATTTTCGGCCTGTTTTATTTTTAAACTCTCTCTCCCTTTCCACACCCCTTGTTCTGGCCTTTTCCCTATTAAAAAACAGTTCAGGGCCGGCTCATGGGCTGAGAGTATCTGTGCACATGCATGGCAGAAGAACCCACCAGTGGTGTGGGTGGGGAGTGTCCACTCACTCAGGCACCCCCTCTAGTCACCAAAATGGAGGTGTGCAAACCGTGGGTGGCCAATGAACAGATACCAAAAAAAAAAAAAAGAAAATCAGAACAAAGCAAAACTGACAAAGTGTACTGTCCACCTTTGCTCCGAGGTTTCCACAGTGTTATTCCATGGTGGGTCTGTTCCTCCACTTGATCTTGCCATTTGGTCTCACCCAAGTTGTTAGCTTCAGGCCACGGAGCCTGGAAGATTCTAAAGTACATGATTTCTTATTTCCACTACAAGTTCCATTAGTTATAAGCCTTCAGACTTTTAAAATATTCCTACCTATGTGGTTCTGAGTTTTGGAGCTCTGCCCTGAATCCATTTCACCTGGTATTCTGTGGTATCGCTGACTGCGAACTTCTCTGCAGCTCCACCCTAGCCTTCATCAAGCCTCACCTCCCACAGTAGTAATTACTGAAAATTTGTAGTAAGTTTTGAAGTAAGAACGTGTGAGTCCTCCACCTTTGTTCTTCTATTTCAAGCTGATTTTAACTATTCTGGGTCTCTTATGTTTTCATATTCATTATAGAATTAGCTTCGCAATTTCTACCAAAAAAAAAAAAAAAAAAGGCAGGTGGGATTTTGATAAGAATTACATTGATTCTGTATATCAATTTGGGAAATATTACTATCTTAACAATAGTAGTTTTTATGGATCCCTTGGAATTTTCTACATCCAAGATCACATAATTTTATGAACAAAGACAGTTTTACATTTTTCCAATGTGGATGTCTTTATGTTATTTTTTCTTTTTAACTGATTTCACTGAATGAAACCTCTCATGCAATGTTAATCAAAAGTGGCAAGAGGAGACATTCTTGCCTTGTTCCCTATCTTCTTGTTAGGTGCCATTGAGTCCATTCTGCCTCATAGTGACCCTAGGGATAACAGAATGAAACACTGCCCAGGCCTGCACTGTGCTCACAATTGTATGTTTGAGCCCATTATTTTGTCATTGTGTCAGTATATATCCTTGGGGTCTTCCTCTTTTTCATTGACTCTCCACTTTACCCAACATTGTGTCCTTACATAGGGACTGGTCTTGTCCAAGATAAAGTCTCACCATTATCACTTCTAAGGAGAAATCCAGCTGTGTTTCTTTCAAAACAGATTTGTTCTTCTGACAACCCGTTATATTTTTAATATTCTTCACCAACACCATAGTTCAAATACATGAATTTTTCTCCAGTCTTTCTTAGTCCCTGTTGTATTTACTTACTAATTCTTTTTATTTATTTTTTTGGGGTGTGGGTAGGAGTAAGAAGTGAACTTTAGTGTCGGGACTATGCTTAGACCTAGACTTGTTGTTGTTGTTAGTTGTCAGTTCTAACTCATAGCAACTCTATGCACAACAGAACAAAACATCTATCTGGAACTTCCTTTAAATGATCCAGTCAAAAAAGGAGGAAAAGCTTGAGGGGAGAGAAGGTAGAATAAAGGAAATAATATTGACAAGCTGCTGTTCACTGTTGAAGTTGTGTATTAAAAGAGTTCATTATACTCTTCTCTTTACTTTGGGGTACATTTGAAAATTTCCATTAAAATTTTATTTAGATTCAATCAGAAAGAAAAGTTATATCACATACAAAGAAATAACAACTAAGCTAATGAAAGATTTCTCAATAGCAAAAGTTTAAAATGGAATACAGAAGAGTAATACACTCAAAGGACTGAGAAAATTACATATTCAGCAGAACCATTTTTCAAGAATGAGGGTGAATTACTCTGATCGGAATCACAACAGAAGATTCTGGACAGAGTGGGAGAAAAGTGTGAAAAAAAAATTCAAAATCATAAAAAAAGACTGGACTTAATGATCTGATAGAGACCAGTAGAACCTCAGAGACTCTGACCCTTTGACACCCTTTGAATCTAGAACTGAACCCACACCTGAAGATCACCTTCCAGCCAAACAATAGGCAGGCTTATAAAGTGAACAATAAAACCCATGAAGAACATGTTCCTCTGAACTATCACTATACAAGATGGAAAGGGAAGCATTTGCCTATAAACAAAGTACAGAAGGCAAGAAGGAGCTGGAAAGATGGATAAATGTAAATGGGGAACCCACGTCGAAAGTGGGAAGAATACTGTTACATTGAGGAATTATAACAAATGTCATGGAGCAAACTATATAAACAGTTGTGTGGAAAATTAATTTACTCTGTAAACTTATACCCACACCATAAAAAGTGTTCACACACAAAAAAGAAAGGAGCTAAGCATAACTTTAACATCAGTAAGAACTCAGTTTGCCACCAGTATGCTTGTACTACAGAACTACTAAAGAATGTTTTTCAGGAAGAAGGAAAATTATTCTAGGAGAAAGGTAGGAGATTCAAGAAGTAAAGGTGAGCAAGCAATTTGGTAAACATGTAGGTAAACAAATATTGCCTGAATAAAAATAGTATCAGTGATGTCTAATTTACGGGTTTTAAAATAGAACTATTTTACTAAAATACTAGACAACAATGTCTAATTCCAACTCATAGAGAATAACAGAACTGCCCCCATAGAATTTCCAAAGTTGCAACTCTTTTTTTCCCCCTTCTTCTAACTAGTAAAATTTTGTTAAAGGTACTACAGAAATGGCTACAATCATACACTGATAGAGAACTTCCAGAGAGAGGTTCAAGGTGGATTCAAAAGAGGCCGTGGAACAAGGGATATCACTGCTAATGTC
>NW_006408570.1:287017-287971 GCF_000296735.1 Chrysochloris asiatica | reverse complement strand
CAAGTGGCAGCATCTACGGACTCAAGCGTGGCAACAGTAGTGAAGTTGGCCCAGGATCAGGCAGTGTTTTGTTCTGCTGTGCATAAGGTCGCTATGGGTCAGCACTGATTCAATGGCACCCAACAACAACTACAATAACAACTACTCCTTTGTGTCCATTCCATCTCTCTTGGTTATTCTACTGCCTTAGAAGTATACCCTGGAAGTTCTCTTCCCAGACTCTTAAATGTTGAATCTCACCCCATTTCTGCCTTGGATCCTCTTTTCTCCTATCTACTTTAGGTCTTTGATGCTACATACACAACAATGACCCCCAAATCTTCAGGCTTCACTCAACGTGCCTTTGTTGATGTTGTTGTGTGTTGTCAAGTTGGTTAACTCTATATAGGATTTCTGAAGAGAGACTGGTAGATTTGAACCGCCTATCTTTTGGCTAGCAATCTGGTGTTTATCATATCAGGACTCCCCAACCTCTCTTTGTTGTTGTTGTTAAGTGCTGTCAGGTCGGCTCTGACTCACAGCGACACTGTATATGGTTTCTGAGGCGTGACTGGTGGGTTTGAACTGCTGACCTTGTGGTTCGCAGTCCAGTGCTGATCCTATAGCACCACAACAAGAGTCCCAAACTCCCTTTGTTGTTGTTGTTGTTAAGTGCCTTCAAGTTGGTTTTGGCCCATAGTGACCCTGTAAAATGTTTCCGAGGAGCAGCTGGTGAGTTTGAAGTGCTGACCTTTGGTTCAAACTGACTTTACAGTTCAACACATTAATCAACAGCGCCACACCAGGACTCCAAACTTCCTTTGTTGTTGTTGTTGTTAGGTGCCATCAAGTTGGTATGGACTCCTAGTGACCCTCTCTCTGTACAACAGAATGAAATACTGCCAGGTCCTGGGCCAGCCTCACAATTGTTGCAACGCTTGAGTCCATTGATGCTGCCACTTTGCCAGTCAATCT
>NW_006408570.1:280696-285917 GCF_000296735.1 Chrysochloris asiatica | reverse complement strand
ACCAGCTGCTCCTTGGAAACCATATACAGGGTTGCTATAGGTCGGAATCGACTCGACGGCACTTAATAGCAATAATCTCTTTACTCAGTCCCCACTGTGTCTGCCTTTTGAAGCCCAGCAAGTTCAGATTCACCAGTCGCTCCTAGAAGACCCTATACAGTGCTCCTATGAGTTGGAACGGACTCCACAGTACTTAACAACATCATATCTTCCCAGGTTTCTTGTACCAGCCTCCTATCTCATCTCCCTACCTCAGGTTTGCCCTCATTTGGATTAACGCTGTGTTCTGCTGTTACTTCTGCCTTTGAAACATATGACCGCACTTTGGGAAGAGGGCTGGTAGATATGGAGTAGGGAGGGAGGGATGCAGAATCAAGTCTAGGATCTAAAATCTGGTCCCCTTCTTCCTCTTTCTCTCCCTGGCCTCCTTCTTCCTCTCTCTCTCTCTCTCTCTCTCTCTCTCTCTCTCTCTCACACACACACACACACACACACACACACACAGGCTCACAAAATCTCCCAGCTCTCACCAGGCAGACGTAAGTCGGGACTGCCCTCTAATGGTCATTTCCGGAACTACAGTTTCTTCCAGCGCTTTCTCTCTGAATCACTGGCTAGCTAGAACAAGATTTGGACTCGGGATCCTGCTTAGAAAAATGTTGCCTTGCCCCAAATAGAAGGGCCACCTTCAGGATTGGCCACGAAGAGTGAGACAATAGCTCACCCCCTCCTTTTCCAGTCCTTGGTTGCCCTTACTGCTTCGAGTGCTCTGAGAGGCACAGCGCCCCTTAGCCCTTCTCCTAGCTGCAACTCCTTGCTCACCAGGCTCACAGTCCAGGGGAGACCTCTAGGGGAGTGGAGTCCCCTGCCCTACCGGGACTCTGGGCGTGATTAGCCCTCACCTCCCCATTTGAGTGGTTAGAAAGGCGGTTCCCATGCTCCCAGAATGTAGCCCATAAGGATACATTGTTTAAAAGGAATCCTTTCCTCCTAGTATTGGGGTGAGGGCAGCCCTGTGCCAGGTCACACAGCGTGGTGCCCCGAGAGCATTCTGGGTTTTATTCTCCCTGGCATCTTGTTAAGGGTCCTAGGTTCACAATTCTGCCTCTGAGATGGTCCCCACAGTCCAGTGGAGGTACAGACTTAATGTGTTAAGTGCAGACGAGTCATTTCCGACTCAGAGCGAGCCTGTATAGGGTTTCCGAGGCTTTAAATCTTCAAGGAAGCAGAACAACTCTTATTTCTCCCGTTAACAGCTGGCAGGCTTGAACGACGGGCCTTATGGTTCGCAGTCCAGTGTTTATGGTATGGAGCCACTGCGCTGCCATGTAGACCAATAACAGGCCATTAATCAGAAATGAAGACAGGAGCTCAACAGAGGCTGGTGTCATTCATAAGGAAGAATTCACTGGACTCAGTAGTAGATTAAAGTCTTTAAATAAATATTTATCAAACGCTCCTAAATGCTGGACACCATGTGACACCTGAGGAAGTAAAGGAAGGAGTGGAGGAGACTCCCAGATTCTAGCATGAATAACTGAAATGGGGGTGGGGGGAACATGGCAAAAACAGACTGAGAGTCTGGGGGGGGACACAGAAGGGGGGATGGGTCTGGCAGGTCTTGTGTTCCACAAGCTGAGTATGTGGTGCATTTAAGAGTTCGAAGCAGATCTCCAGCTCTTTTTTCCTGTCCCTCTTTTGTCTTTATAGTTTTTTCGTTCTTTTTTCTGGTTGCTGTCTGTTTTTATTTATTCTGTTTATTTTTACTTTTCATTGTTGGTTACTTATTTATTCAGTTTTGTTTTCTTGTGTGTGAGGGGGAATGGCTTTCTCTTTCCCATCTGATAGGAAACAACAGTCTTGCCCACAAAGCCCAGTCACAACCTACCCTTGGAAGCTCCACCCACTGGGCAAGAACCAGCATCAACTCCTATACCACCTGGTCAACAACAGACAGCAGCCAACACCAGAGAAATGCTCCCTAAACTGAGCTGTAGGAACTTCGAGAACAGTGTACACACTTCAGTTCTCTTAGCTACATCCACAGGAAACACTTAATGGAAGCCTAAGAACACATCAACACACAGCCATCAATTACATACAAAGATGACAGCCCCACAATGCCCTGGAGACAACAATTTTGTCTCAGTTTCTTCAGCTCATGAAGAAACAAGAGAGAATAGCACAAACAAATGACCACAATGCAGAGTCAGGAAATGTTTCTGAGGAAGAAAAGGGAATGGAACTAACTGAAAAAGAATTCAAAAGAATGATATTTAGGTACCTTCAAATGACTGAGGAAAGCAAGGAGAACACAGAACTTTAGAAGGATTCAGGAAAATACCACAAGAATAAACAGAAAAAAATGTAAAAAGTGAAACAGTACAAAACCTGCGATTAGAAATCCAGAAGATTAATACTAAGATTTCAGAAATTGACAATACATTGATAAGCCAAAGGAGCAGATTTGAAGCAATGGAAGCCCAAATTAATGTGCTTGAAGATAAATACCTTAATAACAGTACGATAGAAGAACAATCAGGAAAAGAATTAAAAAAAAAAAATTTCAAAGAAAACCTAAGAGTTATGTGAGACACAATGAAGAGGAACTTAAGGGCGATCAGAATTCCAGAACAGGAAGAGACAATAAAAAGCACAGAGGAAATTATCAAAGAGTTGTTTAAAGAAAACTTCCCTAACATCATGAAAGACGAGAAGATAAGCATACAAGAAGCTGAACGAACCCCAAACAGGATAGATCCCCAAAGAAAATCACCAGGGCATATCATAGTCAAACTTTCTAAAACCAAAGACAAGAAGAGTATGCTGAGAACAGCTTGGGGGAAAGGAGAACAAAGGAGAACTAATAAGACTAAGCTCTGATTTCTCAGCAGAAATCATGCAAGCAAGAAGGCAATGGGATGCCATATACAAAACTCAGAAAGAAAAAAATATGCCAACCAAGAATCACATACCTAGCAAAGCTGTACCTTAAATATAACAGCAAAATTGGGATATTTCCTGGTAAACAAAAATTAAAGGAATTTGTAATGATCAGACCAACTTTACAAAAAATACTAAAGGATGTTCTTTGGACTGAGAACCAACAACAACCTGAGACTACCATAAATGACATCACCACCCAGGACTCAACCCAGTTATAGAAGTATTTAAATTAAAACCTATGAGACTGAAAATAGGGAACCAGAGATATCAATGTATAATGAAGTCAACTGCAAAGCAAAAAGAATGAATAGTAGAGGCACAGAACTTCCAAATGGCAAAGACGTCAA
Organism: Chrysochloris asiatica; assembly: GCF_000296735.1. Taxonomy (NCBI): domain Eukaryota; kingdom Metazoa; phylum Chordata; class Mammalia; order Afrosoricida; family Chrysochloridae; genus Chrysochloris; species Chrysochloris asiatica. Next base: position 282,624 of record NW_006408570.1, on the reverse strand, counting down.
GTAGATTTCAAGATAAAATAGACTGTTTTAAGTAGAGAAAAAAAATTATAAATTACAGGGTAACTTTAAGCAAAATTAATATACCTGCATATCAAAATAGAAAGAGGAAAGCCATAAATATTTAGTAAACATTAACACAATTGAAAAATAAGAAAAGAAAACCTACAAAAGAAATGAACTCAGCATAGAAAATTTTGTGGGACAAAGAAACCAGTAACACCACAAAAAAGAAGAAAAAAAAAAACACACAGAAAAATGACAGCAATCAGTTCATTCCTATCGATAATTACACTGAATGTCAATGGATTAAATGCAACAGTTAAGAGACAGAGCAGAATGGGTAAGAAAACAGGATCTTTCAATATGCTGTCTACAAAAGATACATCAAAAAGATGGAGACACTCCCATGTAAACTATCACATAATTCACAATAAAACATTAAAAAAAATAAAAAGAAGATGGAGACATCCTAAATGCCCATCAACAGAAGAATGGTTAAATAAATTTTGGTACATACATGCAATGGAATACTATGCAACGTTGAAGAATAAAGATGAATCTGCAAAACACCTCATAATATGAATGAACCTAGAGGACGTTAAGCTGAGTGAAATTAGTCAGTCATAAAAGGATAAATATTATATGAAACCACTGTTATAGAAAGTTAAGGAAAGGTCTTAATAAAAGAAATAATTAATGATGGTTATATGGAGAGGGAAAATTATTCATGAGCTAGAGGGTAGACTTATGTTAACATGGATGACAGAGCAGGAAATATACAATAAGAGGGAGGCTAGCAGAGGAAAGATTACAGTAATGGGAAACAGAGACCAATACAATAGTTAAAGTGAATAGAGGTAAAATACTGTTAACTACTGGTACATGGAGGGGATTGCAATCATTGTAATGAAGCAAACTGTGATTTGCTGAACATAAAACTGATGATTTGCTCTATAAACCTTCACTCAATTTACAACAAAAAGGTTAAAATTTTTATTAATCAATTACAAAAAAAAAGAGTTCCAAGCAGATAGTAGCAATAAAGATTCTTGGGTTGTCAAATGGTCTGTGCTGGATGATTAACCTAAAAGTTGGCAGTTGGGACCCACCCAGCAGTGGCTCAGAAGAAAAGCCTGGCTATCTGCTGCCTCAGAAATCAAAATCACTGCCATAGAGTTGTTTTTAACCCTATAGATTATAGCTAAGAAGACCCTAGGGAGCAGTTCTAGTCCGTAACTCAGGGAGTTGCCATTACTGGATTCAAAGATCATACAATTTTTACAGGTTGGAGTTCAGGAGGGACATCAGGGAGGGCTTTCTTATGAGCCCTCAACAGGCAACTGTAACTGGATCCACGGGAGTAAGGTGAGCTCCCAGAGAGAGGGTGTGGAATAAGATGCAAAGATAAAAGACAGATAACAAGAGAAAAGAGAAAAGATAAAAGACCACTCACTTGGAGCAGTGTGCATGGGAAGAAGAACCTGCAAGAGTCCACAGAAAAACCAACAGTGTGTTGACATACAGCCCAGAGAGAGAGAGAGAGGATGCTTTATGAAAATGAAGGAGGGAGTGGGCCTGAGATTTGTCTACTGACTTAGCCACAACAAAATTGATGAGAACAGTTGCATTGAAGAGATGCAGGCGAATGTCAAATATTTGGGATTTAGGAAGGTTTGGAAGTGAGAAAGGAGAACAGTGATTGTAGGAATTCTCAGGGAAGAAGGGCTTTGTGTGTATGTTTTTATGGGAGAGATTTGAGCAGATTTAATTGCAAACAGGAAGGAACCAATGAAGAGGGAAAGGCTGATGATAAAGGAGAATTGTTGTGGTTGTTAAGTGCTGTAGAGTCGGTTTCAACCCATAGCGACCCTGAACAGGGTTTCCAAGGCTATAAATCTTTACGGGAGCAGAAAGCCTCATCTTTCTCC
>NW_006408570.1:278194-280301 GCF_000296735.1 Chrysochloris asiatica | reverse complement strand
GATGGGTCTCTGGAGGGAGAAGTGGGGTGGACCTCCTTATCCCATATGAGTACACCAGTGAGTTATCACGGGTGCTTATCGACAAACGTTCAAGAAATCCAATCTGTGCTCATTATAGTGAGAGTGAGGCTTTTTTTAAAATGTGATTTTGCAAAATTGGGTGCCAAACCTAGTTATAGGCAGATGCCATGCTCAGCCGGCTTTCAAAGCATTTTATTGTCCTATCTCTGAGAAAGTCCCTCTCTGGTTCCTGGGTTCCTCCTTGACTGAGTACTATGGGGTTAACAGTCTTCCCTTGAGGATGCCTACTTTCCCTTGATCAAAACATTTTTATTTAAAGTGAGTCTCCCTCTTCTCCCAAGATCTTTCTCTAATTCCTTGATGTTTGTATTCTTATTTTAAAGTTCCTAGTCCCTCAGACAAGTTTCTTCCCTTTCCATAAGCTTGTATTGTTATGTTAGCCTGCTATTTCCTGGATCCCCATCCCCCATTCCTGAAGATGGACCATCTTAAGAGTTATTTCTCACATCTCTTTGCTCAAGTCTCTCTCCTTTTCTCTCTCCTAAAATAAAAAGGGTGGTGTACCCCACCCTTAATCCTCTTACTAGTTTATCACCTCATGAGGGGTAGCTACATCTCCACTGCCAAACCACTGAGCATCCTGGCCCAGTCAAATTGACACAGAACCTTAACTATCACAACCATGTCATCCATAAAGCCTCCTAATTCGTACAAAGCATCATTCCCATAAAAGGTTACCCTCAACTTCTGTCCCCAAACTGCTTCTCCTCTCCTAATATAGCGTCATCTGTGCTCCCATCATAACCATTTCTACATCTCATTTTAGCAACAAGTTTAGCTAAAATCAAGCTGATTAACATACAGATTTGGTTAAAAATCAAATACTCCCTGGTCATTTAAATTTTTATTATACACACTTTTAAATACATCAAATACGTTTGGAAAAATACCCAAACAAGGTAATGGAAATTGCTTGGGGAGATAATTTATTTTTGACTTTGAATACAGTTGTGAAAAATAAGTCTTATGATGGTCCATCTTCAGGAATGAGGGGGGTCCAGGAAGCAGCAGGCTAGTGTAACAATAGGCTAAGCTCATGGGGGAAGGGAGGAAACTTGTTTGGCTGGCTAGAAATTTTAGATAAGAATACAGCCATTAAGGTAATAGGCACCATGGGGGGAGGAAGGGAGATTGTTAACCCCATAGTACCCAGTCAGTGGAGAGGGGGCGCGACTTCTCTTCTCAGAATAGAATAAAATTCATTTCATGCTGTCCTATGGAGCATCTGCCTGTGTCTTCTAGGTTGGATGCCTGATTTTGCAAAATCAAATAAAGAAAACCTCACTTTTGCTAAAATGAGTACAGATTGGATTTCTTGAGCCTTTGTTGGTAAGCACTCATGATAACTCATCAGTGATCTCATAACCAAGAGGGACTGAGGCAGTATCAGGGTATCCACAATGTTTCTCACACAGTAAAATTCACTCTTTTGGGAATTTTGTTTGATGAGCTTACACAAATGTACTGAGTCCTATAACCACTACTTCAAGCAAAATACAGAACAGTTCTGTCGCCCCAGAAAGTTCCCTCCTGTTGCCTTTTAGTATTCAACCCCTCTCCCACTCCTATCCCCTGATCTCTTCTCCATTCCTCAGTATTCTACTTGTTTTTATTTTTGTTGTTGTTGTTCCAGGATCCCAACCAGGTATATCAGATTACATAGAGTTATATTTGACTGTCCTTGTTTTTGATGACCTTGACAATTTGGAGAATTACCAGTCATGTATTTTATATCAGTTCCTATTGATTCAACAGTAACAGGTTTTGTTTTGTGTATGTGTGCATGTGTTTGTGGTTTATTTTGTAGGGTACCCCATTCTTGGTATTTGTCAAATGCTTTTCTCATGATTAGGCTGAGGTACTGTGTTTTGGAGAGAAAGATCACAGAGGTCGATGCCATTTTCACTCCGTCATATCAAGGGCATATATTTAACATTTTCTTCAGCTTCAATTTGAATTTGCATATCAGTAATTGATGGTCTGTTCCACAGTCTGCCCCTGGCCTTGTCTTCACTGATGATATGGA
>NW_006408570.1:273983-276709 GCF_000296735.1 Chrysochloris asiatica | reverse complement strand
GGTTCTGACTCGATGGCACCTGACAACAACAACAACATACTTAACATGATTTATGACTGTTGTTGACCTTGATCCCCTGGTTGAGGTAGTGTTTGTCAGATTTCTACCATGGAGAGTTCAGCCTACTTCCCTTTGCCATGCTGTACTCTTTGGAAGGAAGTCACTGTTTGCAGTCCACATTTTAGGACTGGATAGTTATGTTCTCCCTGTTGAATCTGACTTCTTTCACCCAGCATAGTATACTGCAGTCATACATGTCCTTCCTTATGTGTGTCAATAGTTCATTCTTTTCTATTGTTGAGAAGGAGTAGTCCATCCATTGTATGGATGTACCACAATTTGATTATTTACTCATACGTTGAAGAATATTTAAATAGTTTTCAGTTTGAGTGATGTTTTAGTTATCCAGTGCTGCTGTAACAAGTGGATGACTTGAACAAACAGAACTTTGAGGAGTTTAACTAACAATTTATTGTTGTTAAATGCCGTGGAGTTGGTTCCAATTCACCTTGACCCTGTCCAGTGTTTCTAAGGAGTGGCTGAACCAACCTTGTGGTTCAAACTGACCTTGTGGTCCAGTACATTATCCTGCAGCACCATACCAGGAACCAGGACACCAGTTCTAGGGGAAGGCTTGATTTCTCTGTCATCTCTGAGGGAAGCTCCTTTTCTTTTCTATTTGTAGACCCAGTGTCCCTTGGAGATCTCAGTGTGTTTTGGCATCAACCTTCCCTTGGGTCTAAGAGATTCTCAGCACAAGGACCCAGGTACAAAGCATGCATTCTGCTCCTGGATCTTCTTTCTTGGTAATAGTCTGCCCCCACCCCACCCCCTTGCTCTGTTTGCTTCTCCATCCTTCTATCTCTTGCAAGATAAAAGGTGATGCAGGTCACACCCCAGGGGAATTCCCCTTACTCTTACATGGGATCATGGCTGTGACCAGAGTAAGGATGTTACATTCCTCCCTAATCCCATGTATGGACACTTCAAATACATCATGGAGGGTGAGTCCATCATTACATGAGAATCATGGTTCAGCTAAATTGACATGCTTTTTTTGGGGGGGGGGGGCACAATTCAATTCATATGGATACAAGTGCCCAGTTCTCAAACTTGTTGCTATGTTAGAACCCATTGGTGCAGCCATTGTGTCCATTCATCTCATTGAGAGTCTTCCTCTCTCACTGACCCTCTACTTTATACTGGATTCCTGGTGTGTCAAGGTAGGATAAGCACTGGACTGCTAACCGTAAGTGGCAGGGCAGTGACCTTGGGCCTGAACTGTGCACCTAGCAGAGGGGAGCTCAAGGGGGCAGAGAAGGGACATGGGGGAGTCTCCCCCAGCTTCTTGGGGGAGGTTAGGCTGATACAGGCAGAATGAGAGGGAGCAGAGAGGATGAAATGAGCCCTTCCTGGATGTGTCTCGTCAGTCCAGATGCACAGGGTCACGTGGAGGCGTGGATCTGGCGTAGGGCCAGTGATGGCTGAGATAAACCTAGCTCTGGGTGTGTGGGGGGTGGAAGGGGTCGAGAGTCAGGAGCCTGTGGGTTCCAGTCACAAGGGAGAGGGAGTCGTGGCTTATCAGCCTCATCGGTGCCGGCCACACTCCACCTCCGCTCACCTCTACTGTTCTGGCTCACTGCCCTGCCCAGGGGAGAAGGTGGGAATGGGCTCTCTGAAGCTTCATTCATTTCTGCAATTAATTGACCTCTGAAGCACTCCCTACCCTCCCACCCCACCCCCAGAGCCAGAGCAATCAGGAAAAAAAGCGGTGCAATAGCAAAAGCTTATTCTTGTGGACTGCCAGCACGGTTCTTAGGGCTCTATTATGTATTAACTCATTTTATCTTTACAACCCCCTGAGGGAAGGGAATATATAATTATCTATACCTGTTTTGAAAGTGCCATGGGCTGCCAAAAGAACCAACAGATCTGTATTGGAAAAAGTGCAGCCAGAGTGCTTCTTGGAGGCCATGATGGCCAAACTTCGTCTCTCATACTTCAGACATATTGTCAGGAGGCAGTTGCTGGAGAAGGATATCGTGTTTGGTAAGGTGAAGGGTCAGAGAAAAAGAGGAAGACCCCCAATGAGATGGATTGGCCAAGTGGCAGTATCAGTGGGCTCAAGCGTGGCAACAATTGTGAGGTTGGCCCAGGATCAGGCAGTGTTTCGTTCTGCTATGCATAAGGTCACTATTATTCGGTACCGACTTGATGGCACCTAACAACAATATACATGGACCTTACCACATGGAATACACAGAAATCAAATTGACTCCATGGCACATAACCACCACCACCACTATCTGGGAGTTCGCCTGTAATGTCTTTCAGTTCAAGAGCTCCCTGCACCTGGTGGGGTGGTTCAATCCTAACTCAAAAACAAACCACAATCCAGAGTAGAGGTTTCTGTAGACTAAATTTTTACAGAAGCAGCCAGCCTTTTTCCCCAGGCTGGTAGTGACTGCAGTCAGTGCGCCACCCAGTGGTCACGGATGTGCAGAATTTCTCTCCCTTTCTTTAGGGACTTGGCTGGGAAAGCTCTGGAGTTCCTCTCTAGGCTCAATGGACTGCAGAGGGCTTGATGGCTAAGCCTCTATCCCAGGAGTACTCTGGAGCCCCATTAGTTTATGTCCATGAAATCTATTTAGAGGCTTGTTGTTGTTGTTGTTATGTGCCGTGGAGTCGGAACCGACTCATAGCGACCCTGTACAGGGTTTCCGAGG
>NW_006408570.1:267005-273823 GCF_000296735.1 Chrysochloris asiatica | reverse complement strand
GATAGGTACTAAAGGCAAGTATTCCTGGAACTTTTGTTTGGAATGTTGTTGTTGTTGTTATGTGCCGTGGAGTCGGAACCGACTCATAGCGACCCTGTACAGGGTTTCCGAGGGTGTAAATCTTTACGGGAGTAGAAAGCCTCATCTTTCTCCCGCGGAGCAGCTGTACCTTATATACATCTGTGTATTGGGTTCTGATGAAAACCTATTTCTTACTGTGGTTTGAGACCAAAATGATGAAAAAATACTGATATCAGTATCTAGACTCCCCGGGATAAAGAATATATTTTCTGGAACTTCCAGTATGATGGTAAACTAGGCAAGACACACTCTATAACAAAAATGTTGTTGTTAAGTGCCTTTGAGTCAGTTCCCACTCATAGTACAGGATTTCTGAGGGGCAGCTGATAGGTTTGAACTGCCAACCTTGTGGTTCACAGTCCAGTGCTGATCCTACAGCACCACACAGGAGTCCTACAACAAAGATACAATAGACGAGTCAAACAGACACAGATGAAACTTTTGGCACCCTGAACTTCAGAAGAAAGGCAAATAGAGACCAACTGTTATGATTTCATGGCTACTTGCAAGTTTTTAAGACACTGTACAAAAACTCAGGAGGCAGAAGGAACTCTATCTAGGGCCAGGAACTCTGCTGTCACATCCCTTCCACAACCACCTCTTAAGAGCCTTGAATTTCAGGAGCCCCCAAAGGATTTCTCCCTTTTGAGTCCAACAATGGCACTGCTTGTTTTTACAAATATGACAACCTCATAACGTCCCAGAGACAACAGACAATTCTAGCTCACACAAAGAAACGAAAGAATGGTTCAAACAAATGACCAAGATGCAAAGCCTGATGTTTCTGAAGAAGAAAGTTAATAGAACTAACTAAAATTATTCAAAAGAATTATAATAAGGTTTCTTCAAGGGATTGACAGAAAGATTGAGGAAAGCAAGGAGAACACAATAAAAACTTTAGAAAAATTCAAGAAAACACTACAAAAATAGACAAAATAAATGCAAGTTTTGAAACAATAAAAAACCTGGAATTAGAAATCCAGAAGACTAATACGAAGATCTCAGAAATGGAAATGCATTGAAAGGGCAAAGGAGAATGGAAGCCCAAATTAGCTTGAAGATAAAATTTTCATTATTAGTATGCTAGAAGAATAATCAGAAAAAAGAATGAAAATATCTGAAGAAAACCTAGTGTTATGTGGAACACCATGAAGAGGAACAGCTTATAGGGGTGATCAGAATTCCAGAACAAAAAGAGACAAGAACAGAGAAAACTGTCAAGGAATTATTGGAAGAAAATTTCTCTAACAGCATGAAAGACAAGAAGCATACAAGAAGCTGAATGAGCCCTAAACAGGATCAATTCCAAAAGGAAGTCACCAAGACTTTCCAAAATCAAAGACAAGAACTCTGAGAGCAGCTCAAAAAAAAGGAGAAGTGGAAACAACAAAACTAAGCTCGGATTTCTCAGCAGGAACTATGCAGGCAAGAAGGCAATGGAATGACATATACAACACTCTGAAAGAAAAAAAAAACTGCCAACCAAGAATCATATACCCAGCAAAGTTGTCCCTCAAATATCAGCAGAATCAGGACATATTCTGATAAACAGAAATTAAAGGACTTTGTAATGATTAGACCAACTTTACCAAAATGCTAAAGGGTGTTCTTTGGACTGAGCACTGAGAAAAGCAGACGACAAGCTACGACTGCCATACATGACACCACTACCCAGAACTCAATCCAGAGACAGAAGGATTTAAAGTAAAACAAACCCACAAGACTAAGATAGGGAACCAGAGATATCAATGTATAATGCAGTCAACTTCAAAGCAAAAAGAGGGAAGAGTGTAGATACTGAATTTTCAAATGGCGAAGAAGTTGAGTAGATTTCAAGATAAAACAGACTGTTATAAGCAGGAAAAATAATTAATTAATTATAGGGCAACCACAAACAAAAATGATACACCTACACATCAACAAAACAATAAAAAAAAAAAAAATTTAAAGAGGAAAATCAGAAAAAATTAGTGAACCTTGTTATTTGTTGCTAAGTGCCCTCAAGTCAGTTCCAACTCATAGCATCCCTGTGTAGGGTTTCCAAGGAACAGTTGGTGGATTTGAACCACCCATTTTGTGATCATCATGCAGTGCCACACCAGGACTCCTTAACATAACAGAAATGAAAATGACAAGAAAACTCACAAACAAAATGAACCCAGCATAGAAAATTTTGTGGAATGAAGAATCCAACACCATCACAAAAAACACAGAAAAATGACAACAATCAATTCACACCTATTGATAATTATACTGAATGTAAATGGATTAACTGTACCAGTCAAGAGACATAAAGAACAAAATGGATAAGGAAACAGGATCCTCTCATATGCTGTCTACAAGAGACATATCAAAAAGATGGAGACAGCCTAAATGCCCATCAACAGATGAGTGGTTGAGCAAACTTTGGACATACATGGAATACGACAAAAATGGTGAAGAATAATGATGAATCTCTGAAATACCTCACAAAATAGTTGAACCTGGAGAACATTATGCTGAGTGAAACTGTTGTTAAGTGCCTTCAAGTAGGTTCCGACTCATAGTGACCGTGTATGGGGTTTCCAAGGAGTGGCTGGTAAATTTGAACCATCAACCTTGCAATTCTAATCAAACTTATAGTCTAGTGCATGATTCCCCAGCACTCCACAATTAGTCAGCCACAAAAGGACAAACACTGTATGAGACCCATTGCTGTAAACTTAAGGAAAAATTTTCTTGATAAAAGAAACAATCTATAATGCTTACAAGGGAGGGAAGGAAGAAAGAAAGGAAAAATTATTCATGGGCTACAGGGTAAACACGTTAACATGGGTTACAGGGCAGGCAATATACTACAATAGGGAGGTTAGCAGAAAAAAAGATGAAGGAAGTAGGATACAAAGTAAGGAATGCAGTAGTTAAAGTGAGGTGAATGCTGTTAACTATTGGTACGTGGAGGGGATTGCAAACATACAGTGAAGCAAAGTGTAGGGTGTGTTGAATATAAAACCAATGATCTGCTCTGTAAACCTTCACTCAATTCACAATAAAAAGTTTAAAAGGTATATATATTTTTTCTTCAATTTAGCCTAAATCCCACATCCTTCTCTGCAGTTTTTTCCCAAACATAGTTATTTCTCTTTCTCTCTTTTTTTTCCAGTATTCCTCATTGCATTTTTGGCTTTAGTTTTAGATGTAATCTAGGAACACTTCTTGTAAAAGAGTCAAGCATTTCATTTCAGGGGTACAGAGGAAATAAGAGCACCCTCCTCCACCCCCACCCCCTTCTCAGGTCCAGAGGTCACCACTATGAAGAGTTCGGGTGTGTTTCTGTCTGATCCCCTTTCCATGGATTTGTGTATGCTGTTTTTTACGTAAACTAAATTGAATTACACTCGAACCAAAAACCAAAGCCACTGCCACTGAATGGATGCTGACTCATAGCAACCCTATGGAGTCGAATTGCTCCTTAAGGTTTCCAAGACTGAATCTTTACAGGAGCAGACTGTGGTTGGAGAGCAGCTCAGCTCCCGTTCCCACAACAGATCACACTTCAAGAAGCAACCACCTCTTCTTTTTGAAGGGATAGAGACTCAGTAGTGGAACATGGGACAATGGGGAGGAGGGGAGGTGGAGGACTGATTAGAAGAGTTCCAGAAAGTTCTGCTTCCCCTTGCTAGGAACCCCAACCTCTTTTCTCTACATGCCCATTCTCACCCTGCCTCTCCAGTGCATTCGTATCCTTCATACTGGCCCAGAAGCATGGGATGGGGACATCCTCCAGCTTCCCCCACCCCACCCCCAGCTCCTCCCCCCAGCCTCTCTCTACCCAGCACTGGCCAGGCCTAGGCTGGCAGCAGCCAAGACCTGGCATGAGGAAGCCTCCAGGACTGGAAGCTGTTCGCTAAGGATGCTTAGCAATACTCTGAGTTAATTATTTAATTGGGTGAAACATCCATTAGGGAGGATTCTCACTTTCCAGACAGCCTGCGAGTAAACATGTCGAGAGAAGAAGAGTGAGGTGTTGGCGAAAGCTGCCATTCAGCCCTGGCTCCTCCCCCACCCCACTCCCCAGCTGGGAAAGAGGACCCCCAAAGGACTCTGCCCAGATGTTTCTGCAAGTAGGCCTCTGAGGAGACAGGCTATGTCCCTGAGGAGGGAAGATGTGGCTCAGGCTTTTCAACCCCGTGATCTGGGCCTAGCAGACACAGTCTAGTCAGGATACCATGCTCAGAGCAGACAGCTGTAAAACAACAAAACCCAACCAACTGCCACCAAGTCGATTGTGACACATGGCAACCCCGTGTGTGTCAGACACCATAGGCCTTTCTTAGGAGACCTCTGGGCAGACTTGAATCTAAAGCCTTTCTCTTAGCAGCTAAACACATTACTGTTTGCACCCTTCAGGGATATTTCACTCTCATCCAATCAGCCCCTAAGCATGGCTATATTACAAAGAAACACTACCTGGTCCTACATTGGTCCCCACAGTTAGGTACAAAGGGTTTCATTGGCTGAGTTTTTTCAAGTAGCTCACCAGCCCCTTCTTTCTAGCCCAGCTTAGTCTTAAACGCTCCTGAAATCTGTTCTGTACCATAGGACCATGTCAATCTCCCCTGAGAATAAGGTGGGGGCTGTATGCAAGGTGCAGGTATTCTGCCACTGAGCCACCCACCCCCAGTGCCCTCATCTAGTTCACTATGGTGGTGGTGGTGGTTGTGTCACCAAGTCAGTTGTGACTCATAGTGACCCTGTGTAGGGTTTCCCGGCTGTGAATCTTTATAGGAGCAGAAAGCCTCATCTTTCTCTTGTGGAGCGACTGGTAGATTCAAACTGCTAACCTTGCAGTTAGCAGCCAACCTCATAATATATTGCACTACCAGGGCTCCTTTTAGTTCACTATATTGTTGTTGAGTGCCGTCAAGTCAATTCTGACTCATAGCAATCCTGTATAGGGTTTCCAAGGAGTGGCTGGTGGATTTGAAATGCCAACCTTGTGTTTAGCAGTCCAGTGACTCTCCTACAACACCACACCAGAACTCCCTAATTCACTAACTTGTTGTTAAGTGCCATTGAGTCAGTTCCAGGAATGGCTGGTGAGCTTGAACCGCTGACCTTGAGGAGATTTAACTTTAGAACAGACTTACAGGTATGTTGGAAGAGCTGCAAACAGGTGAAGGTGATTCAATTCAAAGATGAATAAGTGCAGAAAGCTGCTATTGCTAGAGAGTCAGAGGGAAGAGACGGTGTTGAGTTGCCAGGTCAGTGCTGAAACCATGGAAGGGCCAGCAGTTGGGAGTTGGGCACATCCTGGGGCTTGTCTGGCAGTAGCTGGATCCACACAATAGACACCACTGGAAGCAGAAAGAGGATAAGAAGTACTTTGGCCTGTCCCTTCCTCACACCCTCCAATCTTCCACCAGTGCCTCCCACTGTTTGAACCCAACAGAAAACCAGTGAATAAGCAGTCTGGGTAGTATAATTTGCAGGGCCAGCTCCCTGCATGCAGGGCAGGGTAGGGGATGGCAGGAAAGGAATGAAAGAACAGACAGGCATGAGCAGAATGTGGAACCCTATTCAGAACACAGCAACACCAGAGATAGAGACAGAGATGAGGACATGGAGAGACAGAGCAGCTGAGGACTCTAGACTCATGGAAAGAGAAAGGCTGGGTGCTGGCAGCTTGGAGGCAGGCTTGCAGAATGTCCCCTTGGTTGTTTAAATGATTATATATTCCTGAGTGGTTTTGTGTACATCCAAAAAACAGAGAGAATAGAAGCAAATGCTCTTGAATGATGATGCATGGAGGGGATTGTAATCATTGCAGTGAAACAAAATGCAGTAGGATGAGTGTAAAACCAATGTTCTCCATGTAAACTATCATTCAGTTTACAATAAAATGTTTAACAAAAAGAAAACAAACAACGGAATGCCCAGCCTCTCACATGGGCAGCTCAGTGGCCAGGCATGGTGTCAAATCTGCCAGTGGAGAGAATGAGCTTTCTTAAGAGTAGACCTCTGGGTGTGCAAGAGGAGAAGCCTCGCTCCCATCTATGCCTAACAGAGGTCACTGTGGAAAAACCCTCTGGGCATTTTAAGTAGGAAACAATTTAATACAGGGCATTTGTTGTTGTTGTTGTTAGATGCCATCGAGGCGGTACTGACTCATAGTGACCTTATGCACACCAGAATAAAACATTGCCCGATCCTGGGCCAACCTCACTATTGTTGCCACACTTGAGCCCATTGATGCTGCCACTTGGCCAATCCATCTCTCTGGGGGTCTTCCTCTTTTTCTCTGACCTCCACCTTACTAAACATGATGTCCTTCTCCAGACACTGGTCCCTCCTGACAATATGTCTGAAGTATGAGAGACGAAGTTTGGCCATCATGGCCTCCAAGGAGCACTCTGGCTGCACTTCTTCCAACACAGATTTGTTGGTTCTTTTGGCAGCCCATGGCACTTTCATAGTACAGGGCATTAGGTCCTTATAAATGGTTAGAAAGGCCAGATTAGTGGGTCCTACCCAGAAATGACCCCTAGAAGAATTCTGAACTGAGCACCAGCGGTTTGACAACCTCTAAGGTCACTCCTTACTAAAGGTACTACAGAAACGGCTGCAAGCACACATTGACAGAGAACTTCAGAAGAGGACGTGGAACGAGAGATATCATTGCTGATGTCCGATGGATCTTGGCTGAAAGCAGAGAATATCAGAAAGATGTTTACCTGTGCTTTATTGACTACGCAAAG
>NW_006408570.1:264454-266075 GCF_000296735.1 Chrysochloris asiatica | reverse complement strand
AGAAAAAGAGGAAGACCCCCAGCGAGATGGATTGGCCAAGTGGCAGCATTGATGGACTCAAGCATGGCAACAGTAGTGAGGTTGGTCCAGGATCGGGTAGTGTTTCGTTCTGCTGTGCATAAGGTTGCTATGGGTCAGTACCGACTTGATGGCACCTAACAACAACAAGGTCACTCCTTGAAACTATGAGTTTGAGACCATACTCCTGTACCTGCAATAGATTTCTAAAAAGTCACTACTAATACTGTCACTGTTGTGACCTCTTAAGACCCAGAAGAACAATCATGTCTCTACTATCTTGTCAGCTATCAAAAACAACCAGAGGCAGGAAATGGCCTAAGCCTCACTTCTACCTTCTGAATTTCTTGAGTGGAACTAAGTCATAGATGGCAATTCACTTCCAGAAACATAGCTGCAAGGGAGCCTGGCAATGCAGTTTTTAATGTCCCAGCCTCTCTAGCTAACAGAAGGATGACAAGGGAAGTTGAAGGAACCTACTCTGTGTCTACCACACCATTCAAAGTAAACTCATATTCAGGTCAAGGATACAGTGGGCTACAAAATGTCACAGGGACTCCAAATGCTGTGGAGTTCTGAGAGGGGCTTGTACTACAGGTTTCATAGAACTGCGAGCTAGGATGTACACCCTCATGCATGTATGTCAGTCTATGTTGAGGGCTTTCCATGTACCATTCCATGACCTCAGGGGACAGGTTCTAATATATCCCCACTTATTTTCAGGGAAACTGAGGCTCAGAGAGGTGAACTAGCTTGTCTAAGAGTACATTCTGGTAAAGGGCAGAGCTGGGCATAGAACCAGGTTTGCCTAACACCAAAACTGAGTGTGAAGAGATGGAAAGAAATAGAATAGATTGCAGGAAAGAGTTGAAGAAAGACACTCCAAGTGAGGGACCCAGTGTGAGTAGAGGCATGGGAAGCGAGAATGAGGGAGGCAGTGAGCAGGCAGGTCTGATGGGAGAGGCAGAGAAGGGATGAGGCCATGCTCGGAGAAGCCACCACCGCTCACACCTTAAGGAGCACTTAAGCACAGAAGCAAGGGAAGCTGCAGGGGCTGGCATGAGGCAGCCATCTGGGGTAAAGAGGAACACTGATAAAGAGAACACCACCCCCAGGGAAGCACAGGAGCATGGGGGAAGTGTCACCCAGGTATCAGCATGGTCTCCAGAGTGGATAATGAACACTACTGAGTGGCAACACAGCTGTGCTGACTGCTGTTCAGTGACTGGGCACTCCTGACTCACCCATCCCAGCCCTTCCCCAGGACTAGCCCTGGTCAACCTGGACTCTCCTCCAGGAGCAATACTGCTCAATGGAAGCCTCGCTCCTCCTTCAGAAAGCCTTCCTGGATGACCTCTCCCAGCTTTGAGGTGACCCTTCACTCCTGGAGTCAGACCTTCACAGGTGTAGGAGCTGTGAAGGGCCCAGGTTTGATTTCATGCTCTGCCATCCCCACCATACAATCATCCATCCTTTTTAAATAAGAGGTTCTGCATTTTCATCTTGCACTGTTGTTGTTGTCAGGTGCCATCGAGTCGGAACCGACTCATAGCAACCCCACGCACAGCAGAATGAAACAATGTCCGATCCTGGGCCAACCTCA
>NW_006408570.1:248255-263234 GCF_000296735.1 Chrysochloris asiatica | reverse complement strand
GGGCCCACAAGGTCTTGACCTCGCACGGTCTGCATCAGATTCCCCCTTATTTATTGTTTGTTTAAGGGACGCTGCCTGTCTTAGGCGGTCAGTGCTAATTCCTCAGTCTTACCCGTCATCGAAACTCATTGCAGCATGGCAATGGCTCTGTCTTAGGTTGCCGAGGTTCCACGTGATCCTTACCCGTCTCTGGACACATGTCCAGCATAAACAGCCGCCATCCAAGGAAGGCAGGGAGGGAGGAGCTGGGGACCCCATACGCAAGACGTTGTCAGCCCACCACCTGCTCTAAGGTGACCAAGCAGGATCACTATGCTGAGGTTCAATCAAGTTCTTAGGGGATCTTACTCTCTAGCAGGGGTAGCAAATTAGTAGCCACTCAGTGCTCACTTTGTGAAAGGCATTTCTTATGTTTTGGATTTCATGTCCACCTTGTATCAGCCACCTCACAGGCACTCAGCATACTCGCTTATACACACAAGACTTTTCTATGCCCTGTACCCAGAACCCCTGTAAGCCCTGAAAATAGATAAGGATCTGTGTATTTTATCTATTTAATGCATATGGGCCTCCCACGCCCGCCCCCTCCAACTCTACAAAGAACTGTGCACACAGTAAGTGCTTCACTGGGCTTCTTGCTGACCAGGAGCAGATGGCCATGCTGGGTGGACAGACTAACAATCCCCAGGATGGTCCTTTTCTGCAGCCTGGACAGGAGAGGTGGGGAGCAGGAGGGAAACTCTGTCTGTGTGCATTGTGTGTGTGTGTGTGTGTGTGTGAAAGAGAGAGAGAGAGAAAGGGAAGGAGGAAGGGAGCAGGGCAGAGGGCGCATAAAACAGAAACAAATAAAGAGTTCAAATGTGAAACGATTAAAAAAATAAATCGAAGGGAGTGAGATAAGGCAGAGGAGCCTCTGCTCCCTAGTTAACATTCATTGGATTGAATAATCAGGCTTCATTATCTCAAATTGTCTGCATATTTGCCCTCAAAATGCTAATTTACAGTTGGCTGGGAGCAGTCTCTGCCTATTTTGACTAAAATATTATTTCACTTTATTGAGCATTGTTCTTAGCTGTCGGGCATCTTGGTTTGTGAGGGAAAGGAGGGGACGGAATAAGAGGCAGAGAGTAAAACATTTTCTATCAAAGCTCTGCACTGCTCAAGTCTGATTATGGGCTCCCTGTTTTGCGTAGAAATGGCATTTCTAAGCCTCCAAGTAAAATTAGAGCCTTTATCATTTTCTTTTAGGGGCTAGACCGTTTATCATTAATCTCGGAGAAGGAAATAGGAGAAATAATTTTGTTTGTTTGTTTTACTGAAGGGGTGAAACTCTTGCTCAGCACTTCCCCCTCCCGCCTCTGTGCGGAAGCAGCCAGCTCCCTCCACCTCCTCCACTTTCTCTATGACCTCCAAAGGCCCGGGAAGCTTTGCCTTATATCCTTGTCTGTCCTCGAGGCCCCAGTGACCAAAGAAATTGTCCTGGCTGTTTGTATCCATTCTGGAGCTAGGCTGGAGGGTTCCAGCATCTCAGTCCCAGAAATCAAGAGGTCTGGCCTTCAAATTTGATTCTAGAATTGTGTTAGAAAGACACCACTCTTCTTGGACTGTTGTTGAGTCAGTTCTGACTCATAGCAACCCTGTATAGGGTTTTTGAGGAGTCGCTTTTGGGTTTGAACCACCAACCTTGCAGTTAGCAATCGAATGCTTGTGCTACAGTGCCACACCTGTTATTCTACTAACTGTAGGTAAAGCACCTTTGTTCACCCCAGCAGTGTTCCAGATTGCAGGATAGGAACCCTGAGCTGGGCTTCAGTCTGAGAATGGCTTCACTGAGCAAACCACGCTCTGGCCCATCCCACAACAAGCTGCACCCCACCCCACCCCCCGGGGAATGAAGACAGACCAAGGTCAGTCCTAGACCAGCTTAGTTCTCTGTGTGACAGGTGTCAAGGGAAAGGCACGTTAGTAATCAATTTATTCCATTCCACTTAGTCAGATGATAAAACTGAGGCCAGAACTAAGTCTGTGGTCTGAGGTTACATATCCAGTTAGTGGGTCATTTTGGTGATTCCTGTTTCTGTTTGGGAGGCAGTTCTCCTCTCCCTTCAGACCTCTTTCTGAGTGTCCTTTCTGGGCAGCTCCCCAGTCCCTTTGCCTTTTTGTCTTTTTATCCCCCATCTTGGCTTTCCCAGATGGTTACGCTGGCACTCTGTAGAGCAGGAAAGTTCTGGGTTGCTGGTATTCTCTATCCTGAATCTGCTGTGAAGGCCAGCCCAAGACCCAGGGACAGTATGCTCAGCCAAAAGGCCTTCTAGTCTCCTTCTCCTGAAGCCAGTCATTCCCAGGCTCTCCTTTAGTACCTGGGAAGGACATCCACACATGCTCAGCATCCTACCCAGTCATCTATTAGCTTCTAGAGGAAATAGAAGATCACAAGTTCCCAGGCCATGGTCTAGGACCACCAAATACAGCTAGGTAGGTAGAAGAGTGCATGAGGCCATCTGCCCAGTGGGGCTGAGATCCTGCTCCTGCTTCTTCCACCAAGCCCTGTGCCCTGGAATGAGGCTGCATCTGCCCAGAAAGATGCCATGTGGGCTAGCAGCTCTCTTGGTCCTCCAGAGTGGCTCACCTGTCTTCCCCAGCTGGCCCAAACATCTGAGCACAGCCTTCTCCCCGGACTCCTCTTCTGAAGTGTCCTGAGAATACCTGTGTCACCTGGATTGAGAACCACAATTGACAAGTCCATCCCCTGAAATCTGTGTGGTGTGGGTGCCATCTATATTCCAACACTTGTCACGGTCAGCGTCCACCCCTGCCACAGCAATCATTGCTGCTCCTCTGCTTCCTGGCCTCCGGAGACACTGGGCTTTCCTAGCATGCCTCCCTAGTCCAGGGTCATTGATGCGGGCACATCAACAGGCATGTTACACAGAGGCTTCCAGAAGGCAGCATCATGATACAGTCCACAGGGCCCCCTGCCACCTGCATACACACAGAGCAGAACTACACACATACATCCCTGCCAGCACTGCACACACTCTGTAGAAACAGCCCATGGACACCACTTACCGTCAGCCTTAGCAAACACTACAAACACACAGACAAAACCAGGAGATACCACACACATACACACTCAGCAGACACCCCACACACAACCTTATACTCACATCCAACAGAATCCATGCATGCCCTCACCGACGTGATGTGCACACACACACACACACACTCTAGCAGACATCAGACATACTGCTGCCGGCTCACACATGTACTGTCACATTCATGGGAGCCAGTGGCCTGGTATGTTATGAGAATTGCTGAGAAGCCAATGCATGCCTACATCCAGGAGGCTGAGTGTATTGTATCTGTATAGTTTGGCTGATGTGATTATTAGTATAAAGAGGAGATCACCCCCAACCCAGGTAGAAAGAGCAGACTCCCAGGAAGGGAGACCCTGACTTCAGCCCCAGCTTTGTCACTGCGGAGACATGTGGCCTGGCTCACCCTCACAATCAGAAATAAAGCTTTATTAGGAGGACTTGTCAGTATTCAGATGCGGGGAAGGGCCCTGAGTATTCATCCTTTAATAAGCAGAAACATTGAGGGCCACTCCCGACTGGATACTATAGCACAGATAAGGAATTCCAGGCCAGGCTTGGTCCTTGTCCTCAGGGAGTTCAGTGTCTGGCTAGAGACAGAAGCAGGGCTTAATATCAGCAGATGTGAGAAATAACACACACCAGCTGAGCACATTACACTCAGGCCCGGGCAGTGGGGATGAAAAGGGGTTTGAAGTAAAGCAAGTAACTGAGGGTGGCCGCTGAAGCTGGCCATGTCTAGGGGGAAGGATTCAGGCTTAGGGGAGAGGACAGTACAGGGTCATCACTCATTCATCAGCAATCTATTCAGCGTTCACTGCCCACTAGGTTTTGCTCTTGGCAGTAGCTGTGAGGGATGATGCTCCTGCATCCATCCCAGCTAGAAGATAGTACCAACCAAGTGAATGCCAGCAAGTCGATTCTGACACATGACACATCCCATGTGTGTCAGAGTAGAACTGTGTCCCATAGGGTTTTTAATGACTGATCTTTCCAAAGTAGAGTGCCAGGACTTTGTTCCAGGGTGCCTCTGGGTGGACTTGAAACTCCAACCTTTCAGTTAGCAGCCAAGCACATCAGCTGTTTACACCACCAAAGTTAACCACCAGGTGAATAAGTAAGGTTGAATAAGTAAGGCTGAGGCAAATCAACAGGACAACCGGTAGTGACTGGAATCACCTCAGGTCAGGGAAGGGCTCTCTAATGGACAGTGAGAGGTAGTCAGAGACTAGGATGAGGCAAGAAGGCTAAGAGAGACCTGAACAATGTACAAGGTGCCTCCTGCCCACAAATAACCCAAGGGACAAACCAGAGTACCTTACCCAGAACCAGGAAAAATCACACCTGACTTGAAGGTAGGTAATGTTGTTTGAAACCCATTACCTCTTACAAAAACAACCCCCATTAATCAATGTTTACACCCCACTGCACACAGGCACATTGTTCTCCTCCATCCCTCCTCACTGTTGTGCATGGACTTGGGGCTTCCCTGTCCACTGAGAGATTTCTGATGCTGATTTCTGTCTGTATGTAAATTCCCTTGTGATAAACTGGATTTTACTGTACTTCCCATTCCTGAATCACCACCCCCTCCCCAGATTGTGCCCCTCTGGGCCCCTCCTGCCACTGGTCTGGTGATAAGGAAGCACTTCCTGTCAGGTGCTCACTCTGCACCTACATGCGTGCTCCTGATAATGAGTGCCTCCTTAAAAGGTGTGTCTGTCTCCATGTCTCCTTAGCCAGTCTAGTTCAGGGGCTTTAGGGTGCTGTGCTATTGAGTCTGTTCTTTTAGAAGCTGATTTCTCTCCTGCATCTCTACTTTTGTGTTCTGTTGCTATAGACTCCAGTTACCATGGCCTGATCTCTGCCAGTGGTCTCCCTACTCTACTTCTCTGCTCCCTAGACTCCCAAAGTACACTGCACCAATCTCTTCCTCTGCACAAAGAAGCCAAATTTGAACTGTGGGCCTACATCCAGGGAGGCAATGGCTCAGCTTTCGTGGCCTGGGACGGCCCTCTGGGAAAAGAAGGGGTGCAGGCCTTAGACCTGGATGGGAAGTAGGAGGAAAGAAAATTCTTCCGAGCTAGGAACAAGTCTTGTCCTGGTGAAGTCATGTCCTGGACCCCATAGCACCCTATCTCTCTGCTCTACACTGGCCTCTCATTAAGTACTTGTGGATGGAAGCTGAAAAGTCTGTTTCCCTGCTTGGAGCCTTGACTGGCTCCTTTGCTGCTTGCAGTAAAAGACGTACAGTTGGCACTCCCAGTGCTGACTCAATGGAGGTGCTGAGGGCCAGGGATCCTCTGGGCAGACCACAGGAAGCTGGTCCTGGTCTCCCACAGGCACTGGGGTTTCTCAGGGTGGTTTGAGGAACACAAGAGCTCCTCTACTTCGAGCTCCCTAGTAAAATTCAGGGTCAGTTCAAACTGAGCCTATGCCCTGTGGGTCCTCTGCATCCCCTATTCCGGGTCCTTCTCTCTGCTTTACCCCATATGTCCCCTGACAGTTTCGCAGCCTTTCCAGGGACAACTTGCACCCCCACCCCGGAGTCTCGGCTAGGGGGAGGGTGTACCAAACCCTCCAAGGCCCAGGGTGGGCATGGCCCCTCGGAGCTGGGCTGAGCCTGCGGCTCCCGCGCTAATCTCAGGGCCGCAGCCGCCGGGAGGGGCCGGCAGGGGGATTAGGGGCGAAAGAAAAAGGGCAATTACCGCCGAGCGGCCGCGCCCTGCTTTTCCTGCGCCGCGCGGCTCAAATGCCACATTTCGGATGCAGCGACGCGCTCTGCCTGTTTGCTTGGGGAACCGGGGCCCCGGGGCAGGAAGCCAACTCGCAAGTGTATCGGAGATTAGAGCGCAGCGGTGGGGGCCGGCGCTGGACAAACAGGGCAGCCGCCTCAATCCCCCTCCCGGGATTCCGCCCGCGCCGGCGCCCACCCCGCCGGGCTCTGCGGTCGGTGGGGGCTGGGCAGCTCGGCTGCCCCCCCGCCCTCCCCGCAGCCCCAAGGGAGGCCCGGCCGCTGGAGCCGGGTTCAAACCACAGGGTGGGCGGGGGCATTGGGTTTTCCATCTTCCATTATGAATTCTATGCTTGTTTCTTAATACGTAAACACCTAGGTGACCAACTCCCCTTAAAAAAGTGGTGGTGGTTATGTGCAGTGAAGTAGGTTCGGACTCATAACGACCCTGTACAGGGTTTCCGAGGCTGTGAATCTTAACGTGAGTCTTAACGAAAGCCTCATCTTTCTCCCGCGGAACAGCTGGTAGTTTCGAACTGCTGACCTTAAGGTTCGCAGCCCGATTCGTAAACACTACGATATATATATATATAGTGGGATGGTACAAAAGAGCTTCATAAAATAAGGGAAAGTGGAAAAAGTTAAAATAAAAAATAAGGGAAAGTGGGAGAGAACGCAGATGGACCTGACTGGGGTCGGTAGGCAAACGAAAGGGCGGAGGAAAGGGATGAGACTAGGCTAGTGGCATCGGCCTGGTGGGGGTGGGGAAAGGACTCCTGCTTAGGTGTGGGAGAAGGGCAAAGGGCCAAAGTCGGCAGAGGAGAGGCCGGTCCCTCGCTTCCTGGGTCGAGGGGCTCTGGGCCAGCGCAGCGGGAAACGGCGCCCCCAGGTGTCCATGAAACCCCACTGCTCCGCGCCGCTCTCTGCTCAAGATTCCGCGGTTGCCCGGAAAAAGTAAACCTTTGACTGGCTTCCAGCAGCCCCAGGGGACTTACCTCGACTCTTAAACTAGATATCCCAGATCTCATAAAAACAGCCTGGAATTCCCAAACAAACTGCTCTCCTGGGCTTTATAGGATGTTACCCTTACTGGTCTCTGCCACATCTCAGGCAGAACTCTTCCTGCCCTGCCTCCTCCTACCACTTACCCTTAATCCTTGCTCTTTCCAGTTCCTATAAACATGCCTTGGTTCAGTATTTTCAGAAGGCCAAAATTCTGTTACGGTGCGGGTTAAAGCTCTGGACTGCAAGGTCAGTTTGAACGGCAAGGTCTGTGGTTCAAGTTCACCAGCCGCTCCTCAGAAACCCTATGTAAGGTCGCTGGCACTTAACAACAACAAGACCGAGCTAACTCTCAGCCAGCTCCTCCAGGAAATCTTTCAGGTCTTCTCCAGCTCCGAGGGCCTGTGAATCTCTGAGCTGCTTAGCAACTGATTGCAGCTTTGTGGAGGTCCTTTGGCTTGTCTCTTCTCCAAAGACAAGTTTTTGAGGCTGGGAAGTCTGAACATGAGTTGGATTCCCCCACCTCCACATAGATGCTGGGGCTTGAAAGGGCAGTGGGCTGGTCTCTGAGGCACTTGTGGGCCCCTCTTCCCCAGCAGTGACACAGTTTCCCTCCAAAAACACACGCCTAAGATTGACTGGCTCCTGTGCTCCCCTTCTGACCCCTAGGGAGACACAAACATTTTCTAATCAGTCCTCTTCTTGGAGTTGTTACAAAGTCCTTTCTCATGACACAGCTGCTTCTCCACTGACCAAACAAGGCCCCAACCTCCCTGCATCCTCTACTGTTCCCTAATGAGCTGCTGGCCTACCAGAGTGACTAGGTCAGGTAGCCATATCAAGCATTGGGGAGAGGGGGTTTCAGCCTCCTCTTGAGAAGGGTTGTGCCTAAATAGATTAAAAACTTTCACTCACCTTAGGTGGCCATACTGACCAGGCAACATCCACCAACATATCAAATTAGCCTGTCTCTTGTCCCAGCTATTGCAAATTAGGAATCTCTCCCAAAGAAAGCCCTGTAGAAAGCAAATTAAGGGAAATAGAAAATACCTGAGGCCCATGAGTAGTGGGCTGGCTCCGTGATGTATAGCAGCATCATGTACAACTACTTTTTTAAAATGTGGTAAAGCTATATATACTAAAACAGTGAAATATTCAAGATTTGTTGTTGTTGGTAAGCGCTGTTAAGCAGGTTCCCACTCCTAGCCACCCTGCATAGGGTTTCTGAACTGCTGATCTTGTGGTTAGCAGTCCAGTGCTTATCCTACAGCACCACACCAGGACTCTAACCAAATTTATAGTAAGTGACAAAGCCAGTTAGATAACAGTTTTGTAGTGTGATTCAATTTCTGTTCAAACTATTTAAATAAATGTACATGCTAAAATAATTTTAACAAATGTGTATGTTAGTGTATGCCCTTGTAGTGTAGTGGGTTAGAAGTTCTAATATACCAGCAGCTCCACAGGAGAAAGATACGGCTTTCTGCTCCCGTAAAGATTTACAGCCTCAGAAACTTTATACAGAGTGACTATGAGTCAGAACCAACTCAGTGGCATACAACCACCACCACCACCACCATGTTGTTATTGTTGTTAAGTGCCGTCGAGTCGGTTCTGACCCATAGCGACCCTGTACAGGGTTTCCGAGGGTGTAAATCTTTACGGGAGTGGAAAGCCTCATCTTTCTCCGGCGGAGCAGCTGAATGGAATCTAAATAAATCTGACAATACTACTCACAGTGATCTTTTTGTTGTTGAAAGTGTTATTGAAGGCTTTTACTTTCTTAATAATTTGGGTATTGCCACATTTCTGTGTACCAAGAGATACCTTATCATCAAAAGTCAATGGTACTGAAGGAAAAAGTCCAAGGTGCATTAATGGCATTGACAAAGAACAAGGCACCAGAAACTGATGGAGTACAAATTGAAATCTTTCAACCAACTGTTGCAGCACTGGAGGCACTCATTCATCTATGCCAAGAAATTTGGAAGACAATTACCTGATCAAGTGACTGGAAGAGATCCATATTTGTGCCCATTCCAAAGAGGGGTGACCCATCAGCATGCAGAAATCATTGGACAATGTCATTAATATCACATGCAAGTAAAATTTTGCTAAAGATTCTTCAAAAACAACTGCTACCACACATTGATAGAGAACTTCCAGACGTTCAAGCTGGATTCAGAAGAGGATGTGGAACAAGGGATATCATTGCTGACGTCAAATGAATCTTGACTAAAAGCCCAGAGTACCAGAAAACTGGTTACCTATGCTTTACTGACTACACAAAGGTTTTCAATTGTATGGATCATGACAAACTATGGACAGCATTGCAGAGAATGATTATTCCGAAACACTTAATTGTGCTCATAAAGAACCGGTACATAGACCTAGAGGCAATTGTTCTATGAGAACAAGGGAACACTTAATGGCTTAAAATTAGAAAAGGTGTGCGTGAGGGTTGTGTTCTTTCACCATATTTATTCAATTTGTTCACTGAACAAATAATCTGAGAAGCTGGATTATATGGAGAAAACGTGGCATCAGGATTGGAGGAAGACTCATTAACAACCTGTGATATGCAGATGATACAACCTTGCTTGCTGAAAGTGAAGAGGACTTAAAATACTTACTGATGTATGATAAAATACTTTTGTATGGGTTGCATCTCAATATAAAGAAAACAAAATCCTGGACCAATAAACAACATCCAGATAAATGGAGAAAAGAATGAAGTTGTCAAAGACTTCATTTTGCTCTATCAACCATCAGCACTCATGGAAGCCGCACTCAAGAGATCATAGGACATATTGCATTGGACAAATCTGCTGCACAAGACCACTTTAAATTGTTGAAGAGCAAAGATGTCAGTTTGAGGACTAAGGTGCACCTGACCCAAGCCATGGTATTTTCAATAACCTCACATGCAGGTGACAGTGGGACAGTGAATAAGGAAGAAAATAAAAGAATTGTTGCCTTTGAGTTGTAGTGTTGGAGGAGAATATTGAAAGTGCCATGGGCTGCCAAAAGAACAAACAAATCTGTGTTGGAAGAAGTGCAGCCAGAGTGCTCCTTGAAAGCCAGGGTGGCCAGATTTGTCTCTCATATTTCAGAAATATTATCCATCAGGAAGGACCAGTCACTGGAGAAGGATATCATGTTTGGTAAAGGGGAAGGTCGGAGAAAAAGAGAAAGACCCCCACCACAATGAATTGGCACAGTGGTAGCAGCAATGATTGTGCAGTTGGCACAGGACAGGGCAGTGTTTCGTTCTGTTGTGCATAGGGTCGATATAAGTCGCTACCAACTCAATGGTACCTGTTGTTGTTGTTGTTAAGTGCCGTCGAGTCGATTCCGACCCATAGCGACCCTGTACAGGGTTTCCGAGGGTGTAAATCTTTACGGGAGTAGAAAGCCTCATCTTTCTCCCATGGAACAGCTGGTAGTTTCGAACCGCTGACCTTAAAGTTCGCAGCCCGATTCGTAACCACAATGGCACCTAGCAACAACAAAATATTTTATGTTTGGGTATTTGGGGGACAACTGTCTATGAGCCTTTCTTGTCAGGGAAGAGGGCCTTGGTTGGCAGCACATTTGGAGCAGGCAAGGGCTGTGCTCTGGGAGTAGGAAAATAGGTACACACACACACATACCGCCCCTCGCTGCCACCTCCCAGCTATGACTGCATATGAACTATCCGTTTCCCCTTCCTCCTCGGACTCTGGAGGACAAGAAGGGGAACCAAACGAAAAGTGGGCTCTCTTCTGCTCTGGCATTTGTTAGTCCCCTGCAATTGACTGCACATTTTTCCCACTTGTTTCTTGCCGACAGTTATTAGGAAACATTGACTCCGCAAGCCATACAGCCTTGGTCCTGGGTCCCAACACAACATCACTCTCTGCATCCAGTCTCTACCACATTTTGGGCACAGCGCCCTGTCTCTGCTGGCTCTTCTAGCCCTGCTTCAGTTCCCATAGCTTCTGAGGGATGTATACTACTATAAGGTGGTCCTCTTTCGAAGGCTCTCGGTCTCCAAACGCCGGCTCCCTGGCCTCTGGTAGCCCCTGTCCGCACATACATCTCACGGTCTGCGCGCGCCCCCTGCTGTCCACTGCGAGAAACGGAAGGCTCCTTCGGCTCCAGGCGCCAAGGACCTCTCACCTCCAGGCGTCTACTCCAGGCCGCTCTAGGATAGCACCCAGTTGTGGCAGGCACTTCAAAAATAAAATAGTGCCTCCATTCATGAGCCCAGCGACCCCGAGACTATCATACCATGTCACAGGGGGGTTAAGTGACTTCCCGGCATCACGCAAGTTAGATGTAGTGCTGTACTAGAACCCAGGTTTCCTGCAGCAAGCCGGAACTCTATAAACCACAAACACGGTGCTTAGACTCCAAAGTGCTGTACAAAGAGCGCTAAGGAGGCTCAGAGCTGAAAAAATGAGAGATCCTGCCTTCCAGAAACCTGGAGACCCAAGGGTCTGATCCTGTGCCTAGTCAGCTGTGCACACGGGGAGGAGGGAGTCGGGGTGGGACACTTCACGTATTCTCTCGCTGGGCCCAGCATACCCAGGCGGTGAGCCCTGATAGGGCCTTTCCCAGCACCAAGCCCAGGTGTGTTCCCTGACAGCACCAACCCAGGAAAGCTCCAGAAGCTCCCGTCTCCCCAGAGCTACAGCTGTAAGAGCGGCTTCTGAGACTGAGTTCTATGGAGGCAAGAGGAATGGTCAGGGTTAGTGAATCCCGGGAAGGGGAGAGGGTGCCTACTCACTTCTGCCACTTAAAAGCTATGTGGCCAGTACAAGCCACCTACTCTCCTCTCTGAGACTGTGCTTCTTAACTGAAAACTAGGAGTTATGATTTTATCTACATTGTGGTAAAGAGTCACTGCTACATCTTTGTCATACTCGACTTATAGCAGATGCCTCATAAACAGTGGGCTCCTATATCCCTTAGATCCCCATAAGGGTTTCTTGTCAGTTTCTAGAACAGCTAGAGTGGGGTCATTAGCCCAGAGTAGCAGGTTTTGCTGCATTGCTCGAATCACCTAGAACTGGACACAACCCCAACCCACCCCCCTAAAAAAAAAAAACACAGCAATATAATGGATAAATTGTTGTTGTTGTTACATGCCGTCAAGTCAGTTCCCACTCATAGCGACCCTGTATAGGGTTTCCAAGGAGCAGCGAGTGAGTTTGAACCACCAAAGCACCACACCAGGACTAGGGCTACATGTGTGAAAACCACAAACACAATGTTGGTAAAAGATAAGTTGATGAATAAGCCCAGTGTGATGCCACATATACCGCATAAACTTTAAAAGCAGGCAAAGCACTTTTTTATGCTGTTTATGGATCAATGAACATTTGTATGAACAAATAAGTGGAAATGATAACACCAGATTAGAATAGTAGTTATCTCCAGTGAATAGAAGTGGAGAGAGCTACAAAGGGGTTGCATATGTGTATGTAATGTGTTTTTACTTGGGGGGAAAAAAAAAAAACGAAGTGAAAGTGGCCCTGAGGGTATCTGTTATATTTTTATCTGTAGATTTCTTGGTATTTGCAATACTTTATTCTGAAGTTAATTTGCTTTGTTTTAAAGGAAAGGAAAACCTAACAGTAGACCCTCAGGTAATTCTATGCCTTCAGCAGCTTCTCCTATAGGTCTCTTTGTTTGACCTGCTTTCAGCATTTTTCATCTTAAACTAGAATCCACATGCAGATGGCTCCCGAGTCTATATCCAGTTCAGACACTTCCTCTTATCCAGCTTCTTGTCAAATATCTCTACTGGGATGTTTCCCAGATACTTCATCCTCAACCCATCCCAAACTCAATTCATAACTACCACCTTCAACAGCCTCTGGCACGCAGCTAGAAAGAAAGTTTGGAAGAAGATGCATACCCACACATCTTGCTACAACTTCCTAATGCTAATGTTAAAGAACACATCTCACTAGCATTTCAACAACAGAAAACGTTTTCCACAAATAAAAAAAAATGAATCTGACAGCAAAATTTTCATCTGCAACATGAAATACTAGAAAACAACTGTTAGAAGCAGTGGAACATCTAAGCATTTAACACAGAAGAGAGACTTTTAAAAGAGTTTAAAAGTTTTAAATCTTTTTTAAAAGATTAAAAAAAAAAGAATTTTTAGTAAAAATAATGAAAAAAATACAAGAAAGTAAGAAAGAAGAGAGTTGTAACTATAACATCATTTATGAAAATGTAAAACATACAAAACAGCCCAAATATTTTACATGGATATATAATAACCAGGAGTCCTGGTGTGGCGCTGTGAGTTAATGCATCAAACTGCAAAGTTGCTTTGAACTGGAAATTCGGTGGTTCAAGCTCACCAGTCACTCCTCAGCAACCCTGTATAGGGTCACTGTGGGTTGGAATCGACTCAATGGCACTTCACAACAACAAGAATAAATAACCAATAGCAAATACACAGGGGGAGGGGGCAGACAGTTGGCAATGTGTAGAGATAAAAAGGAAAAGAAAGAAAAACCGGGCCTGAGACTGCTAATAATAGCCGTAGACAAAAAAAAAAAAAAAAAAGGTGGAGGTTCCTAAACACACAAAAAAGTTTGAGGAACACTGGGTTAAGTAATCAACTATGAAAAAATTTAGACAGGCAAAGCGGGGGGAAAGAACTTGTAGAAACTCTAGTTCTGGTATTTATTTTTGTACAAAAAAACTACAAGTTTTAAGCGATATAGAGTATCCTGGTGTGGCGCTGTGGGATAATACACTGGACCGCAAGGTTGGTTTGAACTGCAAGTTTGGTGGTTCAAATTTACCAGCCGTTCCTCGGAAACCCTATCCAGAATCACTATGAGTCAGAAGTGGCCCAAATCAATCCCTACCCAGCATTCTCTACATAAAGGTGAAGTCCTGGTAATCCTGGATCAGAAATCCAGGCTGGGAGGAGTCAAGATGTGGAGAGCACACCTGAGGTTTCCCTGGTTCCTGTAGAGCCCTAGGGAGGAACAGACAACTTAGGGGTTGAACAGACTGATTGATGAGTTATTTAGTGCCCTGCTCACACCCCTACCCCAGCACCAATGCATGTGAGAACAAACACCTGCTTCATGCCAAGTAAACAAAGCAAAACAAAAAAATCTAGTTGCTGTAAAGTCTGTTCTGACTCATGGTAGCCTAGTATGTGTCAGTGTCTGATTTGTCACTAGATTGCCAGGTTTTACTTCCAAGATGCCAATGAATGGATTCAAACCTTCAACCTTTCACTTCGCAGCTGAGCATTTTGACCACTTGTGCAATACAGGAGCTGTACTTGTATTACCCCCTTTAAAAAAAAAACAAAAAACTTTTTATTGTGACTTGAGTAAAGGTTTACAGAGCAGATCATCAGTTTTACATTCAACAAATCGTATGTTTCATACAATGATTATAATTTGTTCCATGTACCGTCAGTTAGGAGTCCTGGTATGGCACTGTGGGTTAATGTGCTGGACTGCAAAGTCATTTGAACTGCAAGTTTGGTGGTTCAAGTTCACCAGTCACCCCTCGGTAACCCTATACAGTGTTGCTATGGGTTGGAACTGACTCAACGGTACTTAACAACAACAACAACCATTAGTTACACCATGAATAATTTGCCCTTTCCCTCCCACCTCTGGTAACCAATTTTTATTTTAGCCAGAAAATCTTTTCTAACTTTTTACACTGGTGTCATACAATATATGTCCTTTGGGGATTGGCTAATTTCATTCAGGAGTCCTGATGTGGCGCTGCAGGATATTGCACTGGACTGGAAGGTTGGCAGTTCACACTCACCTGGAAACCCTTGAGGACACTTAACAACAACAACAATTTCGCTCAGCATAATGTCCTCCAGGTTTATCCGCTAGGTTCTTTGTTCCACATAATTTTCTGTGCTGAGTTCATTTTGTTTGTGGGTTTCCTTTTCCTTTTCATTTCTATTGTGTTAATGTTTATAAATCTTTCTGATTTCCCTCTTATTTTGATTTGAAGGTACATCAATTTTCTTTGGGATTACCCTGTAATTTTATTAAATTTTTCCTCATTTAAAGCAGTCTGCTTAGTCTTCCAGTCTGCCTGGCTTCCTCACCATTTGGAAGTTCTATATTTACACTATTTCCTCTTTTTTTTTTT
>NW_006408570.1:242028-243840 GCF_000296735.1 Chrysochloris asiatica | reverse complement strand
TGGCTGGTGTTGGCTGCTGTCTATCGTTGATCAGGTGGTAGAGGAACTGGTATTGGCTCTTGCCCAATGGGTGTGGCTTCAGAGGGTAGGTTGTGGCTTGGCTGTATGGACAAGGTTGCTGTCTCCTGTCTTATGGGAAAAAGAAGAAACAATACACACACACAAGAAAACAAAACAGAATAAACAAACAGTGAAAAGAGAAAATGATAAAGAAAAATAAATAGAAACAGGCAGCAAACAGAAAAAAAAATCATAACAACTAAAAAGAGTAATGGGGAACAGGAAAATAGAAGAGAAAAATAATAGAGAAAAGAAAAGAAAGAATTTTTTTTTTTTTTTCAAAACCAAAAATCAAGGAGAGGGAAGATGAAGACAGAAAGAGAGTACAAAGTAGTAAAAAAAAATGATCAAAAGGCAAAAAAGGGAAGAAGAGATTAGGGGGAGAGGCGGGGCTTGATGACGGTTAGGGAGATGCACTGTGCAGACCTCCACCACTAATAACACAGAACACCAGATGAAGCATGTTCAGGGCACAGCCCCAGAACACTATACTACATATAAAGGAATATTTAAAAGGATCGAAGGCTTACTGCTAGTGGGATTTGTAGCAGAAGTAAGAAAAGTGGTGTTTTCTGATCTGCAGCTGCCCGGGGGTCCTGGAGCAGCCATCTTGGGTGTGATGGAGCAGGTGCAGGATCAGAGAAGCGCTCCCACTGCATAGGTCTGGCCAAACCTTGGAGATAAAGTGGTGAACACATTTTTTTTTTTTCTGTTAATTGTTCTCTCTCTGTCTGTGTAACTACACTCTGGTGCTAGAGGGGGTGCCTGAGCAAGTTAATACTTGCATTTTATTGATTATGCAAAGGTTTTTGACTGTGTCTATCATGACAAGCTATGGATAACATTGCAATGAATGGGTATTCCAGAACACTTAATTGTGCTCATGAGGAACCTATACACAGACCAAGAGGCAGTAGTTCAAACAGAACAAAGGATACTGAATGATTTCAAATCAGGAAAGGTGTGCACCAGGGTTGTATTATTTAACCATATGTATGCTGAACAAATAATCCTAGAAGCTGAATTATATGAAGAAAAATGTGGCATCAGGATTGGAGGAAGACTCATTATTAACAACCTGCAATAAAAAGATGATACAACTTTGCTTGCCAAAAGGGAGGAGGACTTAAAATACTGATGAAGTTGAAAGACCACAACCTTCAGTATAGATTGTACTTCAGTGTAAAGAAAACAAAAATCCTCACCAGTGGACCAATAAATGACATCATGATAAATGGAGAAAAGCTTGAAGTTGTCAAACAGTTCATTTTGCTCGGATCCACAATTAACACTCATGGAAGCAGCAGTCAAGAAATCAAATGACATATTACATTAGGCAGATCTTCTGCACAACACCTCAAGTGTTCAAGAGCAAAGATGTCAGTTTGAGGACTAAGGTGCTTCTGACGCAAGCCATGGTATTTCCAGTAGCCTCCTATGCATGTGAAAGTTGAGCAGTGATTAAGGAACACTGTAGAAGAATTGATGAGTTTGTTGATCTTTTCATTCAACAAATATTTGTGGTGTGTGTCCACTATGTTCCAGGCTCCATTCTGGGCACCAACAAGAAGAAACGGTTAACAAAGCAGACACAAACTCTGTCCTTGAGAATTTTCCTTTTTTTTTTTTTTTTTAATGCTTTATTGTGAATTATGTGATAGTTTACATGAGAGAACATTAGTTTTACATTCATTCTATCGTATATCGTCTCATAGTCATGGTTACAATCCCTCCATGCATCATCAACCAACC
>NW_006408570.1:227293-240019 GCF_000296735.1 Chrysochloris asiatica | reverse complement strand
AATTGCTGGATCATAAGGTAGGAGAATTTTACATTCTTGCCAGTAGACATACTAAAAATAAATAAGTAAAGTATATGTTTTTTGTTGTTAAGCACCATCAAGTCATTTCCGATTCAGTGACCCTGTATAGGGTTTCCTTGGTGCGGCTGGGAAGGTTGAACTGCCGACTTGGCGGTCCAGCGCATTAACCTGCAATGCCACACCAGGACAACTATAAGTACTACAGAGGAAAATGAAGCCATTCAAGGAAATAGGGATGTGGGACACGATAGAAAAAGTCAGGCCAGGGAAGATCTTATTAAGAAGGTAGCATTTAGACAAGGACCTGGAGAGATGAGGGAATGAGTCATGCTTTCCTGGCAAAGGAAATGATAAGTGCAAAGACCCTGAGGCAGGAGTATGCTTGGTCAAGCTAAAGCCAAGAGGCCAATGTGGCTGGAGCAGAGTGAGAAAGGATAATATTGAATGAGGTTAGGAAGAGAAGAGGAAGGGAGAGCCTTTTCAGTCCCGGCCTGGAGTCATTTAATGAGTCATAGGAATATCTTTAAGCAGAGGAAGATCTGACCCCTTTATGAGAACAGCTCTAGCTGCTGGGTTGAAGACTAGAGCAGTAAGGGTGGAAGCAGGCTAGCATATAGTCAGTAACCCCAGTAAGAAATAATGGAGACTTGGCCCACATTGTTAGCAGTGGAGGTGGTAGGATTCTGTTCAACTTTTGAAAGTAGAATCAAGAGGATTATGTTGATGGATTGGAGATGAGTATCAGAGAAAAAGTGAATTCAAGGATAGCTGAGTTTGGGGACCTGAGCAGCTAGGAGAAAGCTGTCGTTTTCTGGGATTTGGAAAGGCTTCCAGAGGAGCAGGATAGGGACACATGAGGAGGCGTGAGGCTCCTCAAACTTTCATAATATGAATATGGACAGGTTTGATATAATCCTAGGTCTGTGTGACTCCAAAGACTTTTTCTCCCACTCCTTCACACTGTTCATGGGGGGGGGGGGGGGGAATGCAGAGCAAGTGGAATCTTGTCTCCAGGGTTTCCACCTGCACTCCTCTGCCTGGCACTTTCAGTGTAAGTTTCAGAAGTAAGTTTATCACTGCACAGTCTGTGAACTGTCATCATCTACGCAGAGATTTAGTGAACCAGCATTATCTTTTTACTAAGCTTGACAATGGTTTTAGCTTGTGAGATGCCCCTTTCTATGAAAGCATCAGACTATACAATACATTTTAGTTATCTGCTGCTGTGTAAC
The DNA here is from genome assembly GCF_000296735.1 of Chrysochloris asiatica. NCBI lineage: Eukaryota > Metazoa > Chordata > Mammalia > Afrosoricida > Chrysochloridae > Chrysochloris > Chrysochloris asiatica. The sequence continues at coordinate 238,766 of NW_006408570.1, read as the reverse complement.
CATCCCAAAACTTAAAACTATTTAAAAACAACAAGTATTTTATTTGCTCACAATCCTGTGGGTCAGAAATTTGAGGAGGGCTCAGCTGGACTGTACTTTTGCTTTCTGTGGTACCAGCTAGGAATGCTTTGTGAGACTACAATCAAGGCTGTAAACTGGGTCTTTGTACAGAGTTCAGAAGGGTGCTACTTTAGTTTAATGCTCTACTGTCACTATCTTGAAATTCTTAATAATTTTTAATGCAATGAATTTCACATTTTCATTTTGCACTTGGATTCACAAATTATGTAGTGATCCTGGTTGTACTAAATGGTGGCTGGGGCTGGAACATCCAGGATAGTTTCATCCATAAATCTATGGTCTTGGAAAGGTTGTCTGGGAGACTGAAACCTCTCCCCCTATGAATGGCTAGTGTGGATTTCTTCACATGAAAGATGGATTCCAAGAGTGAGTGTCCCAGTGCCAAAGGGAAAGTTCATAAGGCCCAGCCTCAGAAGTTCTACAGACCCATTCTCATGACATTCTATTAATTAAAACAAATCACAGAACTAACCCACATCTAAGTGGAGGGGATGGAGAAAGGGCAAAGTCATTTTGCAGCAGAGCATACAAGAAGAAACCAATTATCGCAGTCATTTTGGAAACACACGCTACCACACATTGTTTGTGTCCTATCTTCTCAACAGGGCTGAGTTCCCATGACAACAAAAGAAGGGTATTCCTGCTAGTTCACCACCCAATTAGAGTTAGTTGAATTAATCTGTCTAGGACTTATTTTTCCCAGTTGATCCCAGAGTAGGACCAGAAGACTAGTCTTGGCCAAAGAAGCTGTGGAGCCTGGCAATCATTTTACTAAGTAAGGTGGTGGGAAAGGTTGGGCTAGGTGAACAGTAGGGCTAAGTGAAAGCCTGGGTATGAGTAGGATATGGCTCTGTACCCTTCCTTTGAGCAATGAGGACACTGGCATGAGGAGTCCAAAGCAGGTAGTGAGCTCTGAGTATGGGCTCTGGACAAGCAAAACTAGCATCACCTCCAAGTCTGTTAGAAATGCAGAATCGAAGGGCCCAACCTCACCCAAACCAAACCCACTATTGCCAAGTAATTGCTACTCATAGTAACTGTACAGGACAGAGTAGAACTGTCCCAGAGGGTCCCCAAGGCTGTAACCTGGTGTGGCGCTGTCGGTTAATGCGCTGGACTGCAAAGTCAGTTTGAACTGCAAAGTTGGTGGTGTAAGCTCACCAGCTGCTCCTTGGAAACCCTATATAGGGTCGCTATGGATTGGAACCGGCTCCACGGCACTTAACAACAACAACAACAATCTTTACGGAAGCAGACTGTCACATCTTTCTCCTCCAGAATGGCTGGTAGGCTTGAACCACCAACCTTTCATTTAGCTGCCAAATTCTTTAACCACTGCACAACCAGGGCTCCTGGATCCAGCCCTGACCTCCAGAGTCAGTATCTGCAAAGTAAAACTATCATCCGGTGACTCGTGTACACGTGGGGGTTTGAGACACCATGGTCAACTATAAAGCTATGGTTCTCAGCCTTGGCTGCACAAGATCTGGAAGCTCTCGTAACTCCAGGTACCCAGAACCCCCTAGGCCAACTGTATCAGCAACTCTGAGGCCAGACCCTGGCATTAGGATATTCTGTTTCTCACTAGGAAGTAACCCTGGTAATTGAAGAAGTAACACTTCCTAATAAGACTCCTCACTGAACAAGCTCTTGTTAAGAAAGAAGGGAGCTGGGGCTGGACCCCTCACTGTCTTACACAGCCTCAACAGGGCCAAACCCTCCCCCTCCTCTTTAGGAACTTATAAATATTGATTTTCCCAGATTACCTTCTAGGCTCTGAGGGCTCTGCCTTTAGCCCATATACTACCATCCCACGCCCACACCCTATATCTGAAGCCAAAACTTAAAGGGAAAGCTTTCCATGCAAGTGTGAACAGCAAACAAATCAGTGTGGACACAAATAAGAGCACTTCCTAACAGGAACCTTCATTCAATGCTGAGCAAACAGTCAACCAGCACCCCCGCCTCATTCCTAGACCCCCAGCTGGCTTCAAGGTTCAATCCCTGCACCTGGCCTGGATAATGAGCTTTCCCAGGACTTTGGGCCCCTTCACCTCATCAATCTCTCCCAACCTACCCTAAGCTTGCACTCAACCTCCCCGGCCTTAGCAGGTGGCAAGACTTGGTGATAATCCCAGAAACTCATTCGCAGAAGAACCTTAGAAAGGTTACAAGGGAATGTAGACAGGTCTGAGGTTAGCAAGCAGGGCCTGCGCTACATCTGTCCCTTTCCCCTGTTCAACACCAGTACCCGTGTCTCCACTCCTGCACACATACATCATCACCATCATTTCTTGTTTTCTCTCGTCTGATCATAGAAACCTCTTTCTAGGTTGTTCTCTCATCCTTTCTTACCTCCAACTCATGTGTTTACAAGGTACTTGGCAAAGCCATACAAATCATAACCCAAATCCTTTTGCAGCTTTCCACTATGATAATGCCCCAAGTTTGAACATTAAAGATGCTGAGAGATCCTAAGATAGCCGATGTTTGTTTCAATGCACGGTTTGCTTACCTTTCAACTTGTGTTAGAAGTTCAGCTTGTTGCAGGCTGATAACACCATTTATGAGCAGTTAAACCTAGTTATTTCTTAAAAGCATAAACTGTTTTTCACACCACACTCTTCTACCACAATTCCATACCACACTCACCCTAAAAGAAGGAAAAATATCCCTTCCTCCTCTAAGGACTGTGGGCACAGAGGGGAAATCAATTCAATTCAACCATTGTAATTGACACTCGGTGTGGGATTTTAAATCAGACAAACTTGGATTTGGATTCTGACAGTTCACTTGCTGTTGTTGTTGTTGTTGCTGTTAGGTGGCATCGAGACGGTACCAACTCATAGAGACCCTATGCACAACAGAACTACCTGATCCTGGGCCAATCTCACAATTGTTGCCACACTTGAGCTCATTGATGCTGCCACCTGGCCAATCCATCTTGTTGAGGGTCTTCCTCTTTTCTTGGAACCTCCACCTTACCAAACATGATATCCTTCTCCAGCGACTGGTCCCTCCTGACAATATGTCCAAAATATGAGAGATGAAGATTGGCCATCCTGGCCTCCAAGGAGCACACTGACTGCACTTCTTCCAACACGGATCTGTTTGTTCTTTTGGCAGCCTGTGGCACTTTCAATATTCTCCTCCAACACCATAACTCAAATGCATCAATTCTTCTACTGTCTTCCTTTATTTACTGTCCAGCTTTTGCATGCATATGAGGTTATTCAAAATACTATGACTTGGGTCAGGTGTACCTTAGTCCTCTAGCTGACAACTTTGCTGTTCAATACTTTAAAAAGTTCTTGTGTAGCAGATTTGCCTAAGGCAATACGTCATTTGATTTCTTGTTTGCTGCCTCCGTGAGTGTTGATAGTTGATTCAAGAAGAATGAAGTCCTTGACAACTTCAATCTTTTCTTCATTGCTAAGAGTGTTGTTTATTGGTCCAGCGGTGAGGATTTTTGTTTACTTTACATTGAGATGTAATCCATATCGAAGGTTGTGCTCTTTGATCTTTATCAGTAAATGTTTTAAGTCCTCTTCACTTTCAGCAAGCAAGGTTGTATCATCTGCATATTGCAGGTTGTTAATGAGTCTTCTTCCAATACTGATGTCACATTTTCCTTCATAGAACTCAGCTTCTCATATTATTTGCTCAGCATACAGGTTGAATAAGTATGGTGAAAGAATACAACCTTGTCGCACACCTTTCTTAATTTTAAAACATTCAGTGTTCCCATGTTCTGTTTGAACAACTGCTTCTTGGTCCAGGTACAGATTCCTCATGAGTAAAAATTAAGTGTTCCAGAATACTCATACTTCGCAGTGTTGTACATAGCTTGTCATGATCCACACAATCCAAAGCCTTTGTGTGGGCCGGCCACAGGCCTGCAGCGTGCACTGAAGATGTCAGCTGCTGCTGGAAGGTTACTCCTGGCCTCAGTGGTCAGACATGTGAGTGCCATTCACTGGGGCATTTCCACCTCTGCAGCCCTTAGCCTTCTGCCTCTGGAAGAAAATGTTTGACCAGCGGGTTGTGGTCTGGACCTCCTCAAGCAAAATACTCCTTTAGCACCAATCCCTCACGCCTTGTTCCTGCTGTCACCCAACATGTGCCCTATTTTAAGGGCACGCCATGGTCAATGGAGTGTTCAAAGAAATGAGCCTCGATGACTTTAAGGGGAAAGTACTTGGTGCTCTTCTTCTACCCTTTGGACTTCACCTTTGTGTGTCCTACAGAAATTGAGGCTTTCAGTGACAAAGTCAACAAATTTCATAATGTGAACTGTGAAGTCATTGCTGTTTCAGTGGATTCCCACTTTAGCCATCTTGCCTGGATAAATATACCACAGAAGGACGGTGGTTTGGGCCACATGACCATCCCACTCTTGTCAGATTTAACGAAACAATTTCGTGAGACTATGGCGTGCTGTTAGTAAACCCTGGTCTTGCACTCAGAGGTCTCTTCATCATTGACCCCAACACAGTCATCAAGCACCGGAGTGTCAATGATTTCCCAGTGGGCCAGAGCGTGGAGGAGACCCTCCACTTGGTGAAGGCATTCCAGTTCGTGGAGACCCATGGAGAAGTTTGCCCAGCAAACTGGACACCCAATTCCCTGACAATCTAACTAAACCAGACTGATTCCAAAGAATACTTTGAAAGAGTGAATCAGTAGGTCATCCCGTGTATACCTGTAGCTGCGTGTGCCTGTGGAGAACCCCACGCTGGGCTCACTGATAACAGCTTTGTTTGGTAACATTGGCTACGGCTTTGTAAATGTGACTAGTTAGAATGTCTATCTCACCTCCTCCTCGCATCACGTCTTCAATGAGAAAAAGAAACACTCATCATGCTTAGCCTCACTTGCACCTTTGTGTACGCCAGAGTAGCACAGCCAACATTGGAGACTTCTGATCAAGGTCCCGAAATTCTCTACTTGTATGTCATTGTATCAAATGGAATATTCTTGTAAAATACCAGAGATCACTGTTTTAAGTTGTTAGCATCAGCAGTGTATGTACTCTTGGGATGGGTGTGGATGTGATGAAAACTGATGTGAATTGTGTTTTGAAACTCTGATGGTGGCCAAGTGACTTAACTGATCACACATGATCCCCACTCCTGAGATCATGGTTACATGGTTGTTTTATTCCGTTTACTCATTAGTTGGCTTAGTTTTCTGTATTCATTTGTAGAGATTCATTGGTGTGATTATAAAGGATATTTATTAAGTCCAGGGATTGCATTTTGAAATCACTGTAATTATTTTCTCTCTTGTGCTCAAAGTAAAATATGTAATGAAAAATTAACATATTTTAAAGTAAAAAAAAAAGCCTTTGCATAGTCAATAAAGCTATTGCATAGTCAATAAAGTGTTCACTAGCTGTAGAACACTTAATTCTCCTAGATCCATTTTTCTCATCTGTAAAATTGGAATAATAGCACAATTTTGGAGTTCAAAGATGATAATGTAAGTACGTACCTTGCCTGGTTGTTATTGGCTTCTGTGGAGTTGGCCCAGACTCAGGGAAAGCCCATGCAAAGTATCAATCTTAGCCACACACAAGCGTTTACTGACAGATGGTTGGTTGGTTGGTTGGTTATGTGCCGTGGAGTTGGTTCCGACTCATAGCGACCCTGTACAGGATTTCCGAGACTGTAAATCTTTATGGGAGCAGAAAGCCTCATCTTTCTTCCGCGGAACAGCTGGTAGTTTCAAACTGCTGACCTTAAGGTTTGCAGCCCAATTCGTAACCACTATGCTACCAGAGCTCCTTGACAGACAGATGGTAGCTGTGCATAAAATGCATTGGCTTGGAATCGAACCAGGGTCTCCCAGAGGAAAGGTTAGAATTCTACCATTGAGACATGAGCACCTCACTGTGGTACCTGTGGTATAGTAGGGGTTTTAACCACTGTGCAACTGTCAAAGTACCATCCCTCTTTCTTGTCCCTTTCTTCAGAAACAGGAGGAATAAAAAAATAATAAAATTTTATTTCAGCAAATATATGTGTACCACTATGTGCCTCCCACACATATTTCCTGAATTAAAACGTGTTTCTTTGTGTGTGTATCTACTATGTGCTAGGAGTCCTGGTGTGGCACTGTAGCATAAGCACTGGATAGCTAACTACAGGGTCAGTGGTGCAAACCCACCAGTCATTCCTTAAAAACCCTATACAGGGTCACTATGAGTCGGAATTGACTGGAGGGCACTTGACAACGCTACCACTATGTGTCAGGCACTGTGGAAGGTATGACTGTCGTCTCACTTCATGAGGCTGTGCACTCTAGCCCTTATTCTCCCTCCAAGATTATTCCTTCTTCGCTCTGACTTTGCCATCCTCAAGGTGGAAGCCCCAAGGGAGTCCAGGCTTGTCTTCCTCGCCTCTCTCAGATTTTCTGTCAGCATGCACTCACCCCTTCCACACATTCAGCCGGCTTTCCTCTCTTTGGAGGTATTTGCAGAGCCAGGCCTCCTCCAAAGAGCTTCCTTGCTCTCTGAAGATCCATAATTCAGAAAATCCTGAAGTCAGAATAAATCTCTCTGCTCTTCACACTCCCATAGAGTTTGTCCCTTTAGCTTGGTGTTTGCCTTACTTAATTGTGGACAAATCTGTCCTCTCTCTCTCCCCCTCATGAGATTGTTGAGTTCCCAGGAGGCAGAAACTATTCTTCCTTCCTCTTTGGGCCCCTCATAAAACCCAGCACATAGAATAGGCCTCAAATAAGTATTTGTTAACTTCAGTCTAATTGAAGAGCATGGGACTTCAGAGAAAGTCTTTAAAGCAGCATACATAAGAAAAGTTAGGAAACACTAGGTAATAGCAAAGTGTCATGTCTCTTAGCATGCATGGCTCCTCCTCTGTGTCACTGTGCATTCCATGGAGGGAGGAACAAACAAACAGTCTTGTTTGCTCTTGGCACATCAGGTGCAGGACACTCAGGGAGGGAGAAAGGAGGGGAGGAGCAGGTGTGGGCTGGAGCAGAATCAGCCCAAGACACCCTTACCCTACTGGCTGGGCTTGTCTTGAGGCATGATGCCCATGGATCCCCCACCTCAGATCCAAAGACCTACATGCTCACCATTGCTTGTTTATTCTGGAGCCTCCATTTAGAAATATGAGAGAGAGAGAGAGAGAGATCCTGCAAAAGAGAAGCTAAAAGAGGAGAAGGAAAAAGAAAAAGATCCATTAGGGTGTTGGGAGAAAGTGCAGCAAAGGGGTTTTCCCTGCAATCTTCCCCAACATTTACTTTCTCCACAACATCCACCACCACCTCCACCACTAGTTTCTCTGGATCAACACTGACTCATGTTGACCACCTGTGTGTTACAGTAGAACTGTGTTCCATAGCATTTTCAGTGGCTGAGTTTTGGGAAGCAGATCACCAGGTTGTCTAGAGCAATGCTTTTTGCCTTAGTCCAGAGAAAGAAACGGGTTCCCTACTGAAATAAGATAACCCAAGTGCAAAACTTAAGTGATCAATACATATTAGCAATCATTATCATTAATATTACCACTTTTCCCCTCCTCCTCAGTACCTAATTTGCCTGCACGTGAGTTCAGGCAAAGGGGGTGGGAGAATCTCTTAGTGAGGAGAGGAGCTGGGCACACAGCTGCTTCCTTTTCCACCAGACCATCTCTTCTGTTTCCCCAACTCCTGGGCTAGGTGTGAAGGACACCAGATTCTCTTACAAGTCACCAGATCATCAGAGTTGGAGCTGGCACGAGATTGGCGTATGTTCCAGTTCATTTTGCTGTTTCTCCTGGTTCTAATTTGCCTGCCACCTACATATGTGCCCTCTCCCCAGGAGAAACATTCATGAAAAAATCTCTGATATCCTTAAAGATCTATATAAAAGCTATTTTCAGTAGGCTAGAAATGACTGTGGGACTTACGCTTTTTTATTTTCCCCCCTACCTTCAATAGCTGTTTATTGGCAGCGGGCTGGAAAAGGTGATGGAGTTCGCGTATACAGATACCACCTCACACCAAGGTCACAAGGATAGCAAAAGTGATAGGAAACAGTGGCCTGGAGGCCCCGATGAGTGCCTCCCCTGAGAGTGGGCATGGGAGGGGGCGTGGCCTGGAGTGTTGAGGACAGGCAGCCTTAGAACACCTCCACTTAGGCATGGTTAGAGATGAAGAGGGACTCACTGGCTGCAGCCCCACCTGACTGCGTGGAATGTACTTTCCTTGGCCTGCAAACTACTGTTGGCCAGACCTCGCTTGATGTACTCCTCCTGGGCAGCCTTCAGGTTCTCCTTCTTTCCCCTCCAGGCCTTCAGGGCAGAGGCCTGCAAGGCTTGGCCATAGGAGAAGGTCAGGGCCTATGGCTTCAGCAGGGGGCAGTTGTTGATGGTATTGAGGTTGATGGATGCCTCCTCCTCACTTTGACCCCTAGATAGGAAGGTGACCCCAGTAACAGCAGGGGGCACTGTGCAGCACAGTTGCCATGGCATTCTCCTCATTAGAAAACATCTGTGTGCAGGCATCGCCTGGTGTTACCATATTGGGCTTCAGCGTGGTGCCTTCCAAGTACACATGGTGATCACTCAGAGCCTTGTAGACAGCAGCTAGTACTTTCTCAGTTATGTACTAACAGGATTTCAAGTCATGGTCCCCATCGGGGAGGATCTCAGGGTCCACAATGGGCACGATGCCATTCTGCTGGCAGATGCTGACATAACGGGCTAGCACATTGGCATTTTCCATGATGGCGAGGGCTGAAGGAGTATATTCCCCAATCTTTAACACACAGCGCCATTTGGCGAAGTCAGTGCCATCCTTCTTGTACTAGGCATAGCACTCAGACAGCCCATCCAGTCCTTGGTTGGTGGTCTCACCGTTTGTTCTGCCAGGAGTACCACGCCCTTGTCTACCTTGATGCCCACAACACCGCCCTTGGATTTGATAACTTGAGGAAAGGGACGCCCACCATCTGCCTTCTGGTAGAATGCCTCATGGAGGAGGATAATACCCCCAATGCAGGGGTTCACACGGTCATCGGCAGTCAGCAGCAGCTGGTGGTAGAAGCGCTGGTTCTCCTTGGTATTCTCCATTCCAATGGACTGCAGCCACTTGGCAATGCTTCCAGTAGACTCACCTGCAGCCAGAATGCCCTTGCCCAGAGTCACAGTACAATGAGCAATGTTGGATAGCTCCTTCTTCTGCTCCAGAGTCAGCACTAAGTACAGGTAGGGCATGGTGGTAGTGATGGTGGCAAGTTCCTGGCACAGGAGAGGGAGAAGTGGGCTTGCGGGCAGCGACGGAGGGCAGCAGGTGGACTGCAAGAGCAAACTTGACAGTCATCACTAGCACATGGGTTCTGCCAGGACTTATGCTTTTGAACTGGGTTCTCCAAACCCAATGGGGATGATGCGATACTAGGTTGGCAGGGACCAAATGGAGGTATTTAATCAGCAAAGACAAAATTGGCATGGTTATCATAATAAATGCAAGAAAAATGTGTCCATGATGGGAGGGATGGGGATTATACACGGGATTAGCAATCTGGATTTCCACCCACCAAGGCCAGTCTCGCTACAGCCACGGTTGAGCGCCCAAGCTATCAACAGTAGAGACCAGCACTGATCCCCTGCCACTCTAACACTCTTCAACAATCAACCATTGCTTCCATTGGAATATACATTAACTCTGATAAGGATTTTCTTCTCCAGGCCATAGTGCTTTTGCTAATATTATCATTCAGGAACTTAAATACCGTCATGGCAATCTATGTAACACTGATTCTGACCAAATCATTTATTTTATAACCAATGAAATGCAGCTCATTGAATTCACTGCCTTACCATGTTCCTTATCACCCTGAAGAAGATGGTCTGATAGAACAGTAGAATGGCCTTTTGAAGACCAATTACAGAGAGGGCTTAAGTAAAGTCCTTCAGGATGTAGAATGAGTAAAATGACTTTGCCTCCTCCTTGGTAGGGAACAAGGGAGGGTTAAGAATGTACTTTTTCTTTTTCCATATCTGGCATGTTTTCATTGCATGAGAGATTATTGCATCATGTTAAGAATAAGCACTAATTTGATAGTCTTTATTTAAAAATTAAGTATTGTGGTGGTGTTTTAGGTGTTGATACAGTTCAAGCATGTTGTCATGGATCTGCTTACTCACTGTATTGATGTGAGACAGCACCTGGGCTCATATCTCTTTCAGCTCCCACTGTATCTTCTCCTTCAGCTTCTCCAGCTGATGGGCTAGGTATGTTTTCAGCCCTGGATTAAAGTGCATCCGATTCTGCTATATGTCACTTGTCACTTACATCATTGAAATTGGAGGGTTGGGAGTTATGAAAGACCCATGTGGGTTCCAGTTTCTCTTTGTGAGTTCTAACTCTTCTCACAGGTCCCTGTTGTCCTTGCTCTCTCCAACTTGATGTCCATCTTTTCTTCCTCATTGCCTGTGCTGCTGAACTTATATCTTAACACTAGATGCAGAAACAATAGCGGTACATAAGCTGCTTAACCAGCTCTCATCATTGTGTAAGGTCAAAATCTCACAATAAATTCCCTATTGCATGTCATGCCTAGTGGTTCTTCTCTGTTCAAACCCTGTTATTTCTGTGAGTTACAAATATCTGCTCCCCAGTTAGTGACTTACCTGTTATCTTTGTTTTATTATATATTGAATTTGAATGCAGCAATATTTATTATGTGTTTATGTTTAAGAATTTATGTTTCCTTCCCCTGAGAATATATAACTCATACACCTGTATTTTCTTCAAAATTAAATAGAAATCAACAATTTGAGATAAAAAAAAGTCATCATTTACCCAAGGGTAATGGTTGGAAAAGTTCAAAAAGAAGAAGGAATGGAAACAGGAATGAGTGGGGTAAGTGATATTTCATTCTGGGGACGGCAATCAATGAGATGAAACAAAATGTGTATGAATTATTTAATGGAAAACTGATCAGCTTTCTAAACCTTCATCCAATTCATAATATAAAGTTGTTTTATAAAAAGAAATGCCAGAGCTACCAGAAGCTGAAAGATAAGGAAAGATTTTCCCCTGGAATGGACAGAGCCTTGCCTTGTCAACACCCTGAATTCAGACTTCTAGCTTCCACCACTTGTCGTTTGTTGTACTGTGACAGCTTGCATGTTGCTGTGATTCTGGAAGCTATGCCATCTATATTTTAACTACCAACAGGGTCACCCACGATGGACAGGTTTCAGATGAGCTTCCAGACTAAGACTAGGAAGGAGAGGCTGACTACCAACGAATGGTTGTTGTTGTTATGTGCAGTGGAGTAGGTTCAGACTCATAGCGACCCTGTACAGGGTTTCCAAGGCTGTAAATCTTTACGGGAGCAGAAAGCCTCATCTTTCTCCCACGGAGCAGCTGGTAGTTT
>NW_006408570.1:216207-227193 GCF_000296735.1 Chrysochloris asiatica | reverse complement strand
GGGTTTCCAAGGCTGTAAATCTTTACGGGAGCAGAAAGCCTCATCTTTCTCCCACGGAGCAGCTGGTAGTTTCGAACTGCTGACCCTGAGTATAGCAGACCGATTCGTAACCACTGCGCTACCAGAGCTCCAACAACAATGAATGGTTAGCCACTGAAAACCTTATGAATAACAAACAGTGGAACATTGTCAGATAAAGTGCTGGAAGATGAAAACACTGTGAATAGCATCAGAATGTTGCCAGAGATAGTGCTGGAAGATGAGCCCTTCCTTCTCTGCACCAGGTTGGAAGGCACACAGAATGAAACTGGAGAGAGCTGCCCCCTCAATGTAGAGTTGACTGTGATGAGGAGAGTGGAGTAAAACTTTTGTGACCTTTATTTGCTTACGGGTAACAACTCAAAATGAGGAGAATCCTCAGCAAACATTCATTAATAATTGGAACATGGAATGTATGAAGTATAAATCTAGAAAAAAGTGGAAAGTTCTTCAAAAATGAAATGTATAAGATTGATATCCTAGGCATTAATGAGCTAAAATAGACTGGCATTGGCCATTTTGAATCTAACAATCATGATTTACTATGCTGGGAATGGCAAATTTAAGAGGAATGGAGTCATATTCATCCTTAAAAAGAACATTTAAAGATTTATCTTGAAGAACAACACTATTTGTGATAGGATAATATTCATACGCCTACAAAGAAGACCAGTTAATACCATTATTATTCAAATTTATGCACCTACCACTAAAGCAAGTGATGATGAAAATTTGAAGAATTCTACCAACTTCTTCAGTCTGAAATTGATCAAACATGCAATCAAGATGTATTGATAGTTGAGGATAGTCTTGAGAAATGATTCTCTCCATCCATACTGCCGACTTTCAGTTTGGAAATATTTCTGGCGACCACGCTTAGGGACCTTGCAGGATTCCCCAGTAAGTAGCATTGGGAGGCCTGTTGGCTGCCTGGACTGGTGAGCCCAGGAGCACAGCAACTGAACTTTCCTAGCAGGTCTTCAATCCTGTGTCTCCTGCAATCACCATTGCCTTCACTTTTGAGATCCCCTTGCTTTATTCTGGGTGTGCACATAGAGGCACGGTAAGTGTCCCTTCTGTTTCTGTTTCTGTTAAGGTTAACCTCTATATCTGAAAAATGGGAGCACAGGCCTCAATCCCAAAGCAAAGCCCTGTAGGCGTAATTCTGTCTGACTGGTTTCTGTATGGGTGCCCTCCTATGACATAAAAGGAAATGGTGTTCTACTGTAATACAGTTTGGCCAATGTACAATCTAGATTATGGGGCGGAGGCGGGGGGAAGGATATAATCTTTGAATGGATCCTTATTATTATACCATCTTACATTATACCATTATTCAACCTCTGTGTTAGATTGTCTATTGTAAAATTACTTTTGTTTTTGTTTTTGTACTGTATTTATGTTTAAGAAACTGAAAACCTGGAATTCCAATAGTATGTAAACTATATCATGTATATGTATTATAGTGCATTTATACTGCCAATATGAAAGCCATGCAGAGGGAAAATGAATACAGATGAGTGTTAGGTGAAAACAGAGTACTAAGCAGGCCTAGATGTGAATATACAAAGAGATGAATGGTTGCTTTTTAGTGAAATATAGCTTTTGATTGTAGAATTATCTTACTATGCCTTCTGATGCACAGCAGCTGCTAGTAGGGAAAAGTATAGCCTGACCTAGTGAACCTGCCCTGCCATATTCAGCTGCTGAGGGAAGCAGTTTGGAAGTGATTTCTCTATACCACATCCTTCAAGGGACACATTTTGGTTGAGGGATACCCGGAACAAAGGCAGGGCAATACCCTCTCCGCAGATGCCCATAGGATTGAATACAGAAGGGCAATCTCGTTTCTCTCTCTACCTTGGACATGTTAAATAGGAAAAATTAAATCCTTCCTATTGAGATGTTGTTAAATGCTGTCGGGTTAGTTCTGGCTTGTGGCGACCCTGTGTGGGGCTTCCGACGAGCGACTGATAAGCTTGAATAGCTGACCTTGCAGTTCGGATCTACTTTGTGGTCCAGCGCATTGACCCACAGTGCCACACCAGGATGACTCAACCAAAATGACAAATTAAATAACCACACTTTTTGCTACCCTGGTGTGGCACTGCGGCGTAATGCGTCAGACTGCAAAGTCATTTGAACTGCAAGGTCGGTGGTTCAAGCTCACCAGCTACTCCTTGCAAACCCTATACAGGGCAGCTATGGGTCGGAATCGACTCGACGGTACTTAATAACAACAATAACAACAACATTTTTGCTACCTATCATCCTAATTGGGCAAATATTCAGGCTCCTGTTGGCCATGCTCCTGACCAGCAATGAGAGAAAGCTGGTCTGAGATAAGGCATTGGATGAAGCCGCACGCATCCATGGAGAAAAACCTGAACAGGACCTTTGTCCCAGTCAAGGTAATTCCTCCAGCTGACACAAATTGAAATCTAAATGTGCCTACTGTGGTTGGAGCACTATAAAAGGTACATTCTCAGAGGTCTGAAGAAGGGAGTTTCTAAACAAAAGAGCTTGAACATGGTACAGGCAGTTCAGTAGACGCCAACTGAGAACGCTTACTGTAAGTACACAGACCTTGATCCTGAGAACTCAGCAAATATCCGAATGGTTAACATGACTTTTATCTCCCACAGTGCCTCGGATATTAAAAAGAAATTGCAGAAATTCGACAGGGCAATTGGCTTGAATGTATCCCAGCTGGTGGATATCACCTTTGAGGTATTTAACAGCCAAGAGCACAAGAAATCTCAGGCCGTTACTGTCTTCCTAAAGACCACTAGAGGTAAGCCTGTGGGGCCCCAGGGAGGACCCCTTAAATGAGTGCCCAAATCTCAGGGGAGGATCTAACAGAAAATGCCATCCTCCAACTCAACAGATGGTTGAAGAGGCTTCATTGTCTGCAGAAGACCGATAGTGACTAGGGGGCTTGGGGGTGCAGCATGATTTGGTGTCATACTCTGCCACCCCTATTGCTGCCACCACCACCACCACTACCCCCCAGGAACCTCAGCTAAAAATAACAATGGGGAACAGACTGGATTTTTGTTGGACACTGGTGCCATTTATTCAGTGGTCAGTATGCCTCTGAATTTCCCATCGCTCCATTCAGTGATGGTGACTGAGATCTCAGGGAGGCTTGAGGACCAGTTCTTCCTGAAACTCCTAGACTACTGAAAAACAATGACTGCCCCAGTCCCCTTACTGGGCCAGGACCTGCTTCTAAAGTTGCATGTTCAAAGAACTTTTCTTCTTGAAATCAAAAGTCTGCAGATGGAGGTTCCTCATGAACATGCCTGGTAATTACTGATTCAAACTCAGGAAACCAGTCACACTAGCCTGAGGAGATCGATAATCATATAAACCCCTCGTGTGGGCTAGCAGAACTCTGGGAGAGCCAATAAGCATCCTCCACTGAGGTCTCATTGAAGCCTAGAAGCTAACCATCCCACAGAAACCAATATCCTCTCAGGAAAGAGGCTGAGAAATTCACTCTGGCCAGCTCATCACGGTCCCTATCAGGTCGTCTTCCTGCTGCTTGTCCCAGGCCTGCTTCCCCCCCTAAAGATAACCTGAACCCTTCCAGTCTGGAGATCATGTTCTCAGAACATGGAGTTAGAAGAAAAGTGGACTGGACCCTGGGAAATCTTACTAGTCACCCCATCAAGTTAGCAAGACTCAAAGCCTAGATACACTATACCAGAATCACGTCTTACCCGTCAGTTGATAGGACCACCTGGACATAAGAAGCAACTGGTGAAACCCAACTAAAGATAAGAAGACGTCCCTTAAAATAATGTATCTCCTGCTGGTTACAATGGGACTCTGGCAAGACATTATTTCCTTTCAATGGGTCTATTTAGGTTGGAGTGTAATGAAAGTCTCTGATTTTTGTCTTTCAGGGTGCACTTACATAGAATAGACCCTTACCTCATGTTTAGTAGGGATATGTACGCCTTTAGAGTTAATTCAAAATTTCGCCCTTTTTCTATATATTTAAAAGAATATCACTTATGATAACATCTATAATTGGGGTCTGGTGGTAATGAGAAGAGAGAGACAAGTTCTCTATTCAGCTTAGAACAGGTACCCCTAGTGCCCATTGTGTGCAGTTCTCTGGATGTACAGCTGATTGCAAATCCTTAAGAAACACCATTCCGAACTGTACAGAGGTAGAGACAGTGTCCGATGCTCACGGACATGTTAAACTACCTTCTGGGTGGTTCTTCCTGCGGGCATCAGTTGTTTTTTTTTTCAATGTTCCCATCAGTGTCTCAAAGGGATCCTGTTCCCTTGGATGACTTACCACCTTTTTTCTTAAGATTCAGGATTTAAAAGAAACAAAGAGTTGAGTAACCGTAACCGGGGAAGTTAATCTGTTGACTGTCTAGTGATCTGCATTTATTTAGCTCTACAAAATACATAGCTTTGTCTCTGTTTGTCATGCCTGCCATGGTAACTGCCCTAAATGTAGAAGTCAGTCAATTTGCCCATTCAATGGTCAAAGCTCTAAACACAACTTCCCAAGCAATCAATGCCCTAAGTGTAGAACAGGTCAGGGAAGCACTTTTGGAAAACATGGCTGCTATAGATTATTTGCTCTTACGGCATAATCATGGATGTGAGGAATTTAAAGGGCTATGTTGTTTTAATCTCTCAGACAATTCTAAATTAATCGAACAAAAACTGAAAAACGTTAAAGGAATTATTTCTAACATTCAGCAAAGAGAGGGCTCCTTTGGAGCAGATATCGAAAGTTGGTTATCTTGGTTACCTAATCTGGGGTGGCTATGCACATTAATAGTGGGTGTCAGAGTTTGTATTGTCAAAGGAATTTTTATATGTTGCTGTATTCAATGCTTACCTTGTTGTATCACCCTTTGTAAAACTTGCTGTTTTTCACAACCTAAGCTTAGTTCTTTTGATCCAAGTAACAATGCCCAGGATCAAAATAACTGTTTTCATTTGAAGCAAATTTCATAGAAATGAAATCTAAAAATAACAGTGGGAAATGATAGCATGGATCTACTGACCTAAATAAATGGAGTCAGGTTAGTCATTGAGTCTGAAGTGAGGATCCTGCAAATGAGGAAGTTTATATATAGGCTGGGACGACCTTGTGGTCCTAGAAGGAGGATAGGACAAGGAGAATAGGACATGCTTAAACCCACTCAGATAGTTATCTCAGAAATTAAGCAGAGACCCTAAAGGTAGAATGTTTGAGAAGGATCATTGCCTGATTGTTCCTTTTTCCTGAAAGATGGAATTCTTGAGAAGGGTCATTGCCTGATTATTTTTCTTCACCCCCCACCCCCCGAAAGATGCTATCTTGATATTAAACTATAGTAAGTGTATATCCAAATGTGACATACCCTATATAATGTGCCCACTCTTCATAATGGACAGGATGGTCTTGAGAAATGATTCTTTCCCTCCTCCAGACTGCTGGCTTTCTGTTTATAAAGCTTGAATGGGATCTCACCCCATCTCTGTGATTGACTACAGTGACAGGCAGTAAACTCTAGTTTCAGTTTGGCAATAATGTAATGAATATGTCTGATTTCTGTTTGAAGAGGGATTGTATGTTGAATAACCCTTTACCTCCTGCCTTATTGGCATTGTACTTTTGTAACACAGCTCAGCAGGATAGTTGAACTTTGTGAAACTAAGGCCTTCTACATCCTACTAGATTTACTGGGGCAGGGTGGGGGAAGGAGAGGCCCTATACATTTGGAAGACTCACCACTTTCCCACCTCAGAGACAGGACCTGACTGATAGACCTCATCGTTAGGGCTCCCCTCAATGACTTCCGTATTGATCCACATTTGTTCAGTCCAGCTGAGCATGTGACCCTACCCCTTTTGTAATGCTTGCTATGGTCTTGACCCTAAATCAACAAGTATACATCCAAATGTAACTTACCCTATATAATGTGCTTGCTCTTTGTGAAAGGACGGTCTTGAGAAATTATGCTATCCATCCTCCAGACTGCTGGCTTTTTCTGCTAATAAAGCTTTGATTGGATCTCAAAAAAAAAAAAGTATTGATAATTACTGGTGATTGGAATGTGAAGATTGGAAGAGGAAGGATCAGTAGTTGGAAAATGTGGCCTTGGTAATAGAAATAATGCTGGAGATCTCACGATAGAATTTTGCAAGACCAGCGACTTACTCATTTCAAATATGGTTTTTAAACAACATAAAAGACAACTATATACATGGACCTCATTAGATGGAATACACAGGAATCAAATTGTCTACATCGGTGGGAAGAGATTGTGGAGAAGCTCAAAACCATTAGCCCTAAAATTCCAGGTACTAACTGTGAAACAGATCATCAGTTGTACCTATGCAAGTTCAAGCTGAAGCTAAGGAAAATTAAATCAACTCAACAAGAGCCAAAATATGACCTTGAACATATCCCACTTGAATTTAGAGACCATCTCAAGAACAGACTTGATGTATTAGACACTAATGACCAAAGACCAGAAGAGTTGTGGGATGACATCAAGAATACCATACAAGAAGAAAGCAAAAGGTCATTAAAAAGACCAGACAGAAAAGACCAAAATGGTTGTCAAAAAAGACTCTGAAACTTGCTCTCCAGCATCAAGATGATAAAGCAAATGAAACAAATGAGGAAGTAAAAGGGTTGACTTGAAAATTTCAAAGGTCAGCTTGAGATGACAAAGTCAAGTATTATAATAAAATGTGCAAAGACCTGGAGTTAGAAAACAGAAAAGGAGAGCATGCTCAACATTTTCCAGCTGAAAGAACTGAGGAAAAAAATTCAAGATTTGACTTGAAATACTGAAGGATTCTTTGGGCAAAATATTGAATGATGCAGAAAAAGAATACACAGAGTCATTATAAAAAAATAAATGGTCAATTTTCAAACATTTCAAGAGGTAGCATATTATGAAGAACCAATGATACTGAAGGAAGAAGTCCAAGCTGCACTGAAGGTATTGGCATCTGAATCCAGAAGCTCAAGAAGACAAAGTCAAGCATTATGACGAAATGTGCAAAGACCTGGAATTAGAAAACCAAAAGTTAAGAACACACTCAGCATTTCTCAAGCTGAAAAAACTGAAGAAAAACTTCAAGCCTCAATTTGAAATATTGAAGGATTGTATGGGTAAAATATTGAATGATGCAGAAAACATTAAAAGAAGAAGGAAGGAATATATAAAGTCCGTGTATAAAAAAGATATGGTTGTGATCAACTATTTCAAGAGGTAACACATGATCAAGAGCCAAGCATACTGAAGGAAGAAATACAAGCTGCACTGAAGGCATTGGCAAAGAACAAGCCTCTGGGAATTGATGGAATACAAATTGATGCAGCACAGGAGGCACTCGATCATCTATGCCAAGAAATTTGGAAGACAGTTACTTCGCCAACTGATTGGAAGCGATTCCAGTTGTGCTCATTCTAAAGAGAGGTGACCCTAGCCACAGAGGACTAGAGTGGAGAGTGAAGCATCCAGCTGATAAGAAGAGAGGGCATATGCATAAGAACACCCACACTTGTAGATAATACCCACTTGACCTGGCTTCAATGACTGGATGATCAGAGCTCAACTAGAAGAAGAAAAAGAGGAAAAAAAGAGTAATCTGATACAATTTGATGAACTTGACCTACACCTATGGATGCAGTAGCTCAAAAGAGGGAACAAATCTTTACAGTAAGGATTATTCCCACCCCCTCCACACACAGAATAGGCAGGAATGGGCAACTTGGACATAGGCTACCCAAAAGGGGGGGCAACAAAGACAAGAAGTGACTGTCTTACAAGCTTTCAAGAGGGAGCCTAGATCTAAAGGGCAAGGAGGAAGGTAGAATCTCCACTGAGTAGTATCCAATCAGTCTGGGCAGGGCTGATGAAAGGAGATGCAGATAGGTCTCTTGTAATACAATAGTGAATAATTGTTATCAGGACTGATTGTGAGGGTTGGAAATATAAAGGTAGACGTTTTGTAGCAAAAGGAGGGGAGTGATTTACTTTGCAGTCCAGGAGCGGAAGTCCCTGGGGCCATCAAGGGAGAAGAGCGGAGAGCCAGACCTACCCAGAGAAGCAGTGATACCAGAGATGTAGGCAGAGACAATGATGTGGAGAGACAGAGCACCTGGGGACTTTAGACCCAGAGAGGTAGAGGGACTGTGGTAGAGGTAGAGGGAGGCAGGCTTGCAGGGTATACCCTTTGGTTGGTTGATAATGCATAGAGGGGATTGTAACCATGGCAATGAAACGATATATACGATAGGATGAATGTAAAGCTAATTTTCTCCCATGTAAACTATCACATAATTCATAATAAAATATTAAAATAAAATAAAGAGAGCTGACCCAATGGAATGTAGAAATCATCAGGCAATATCATTAATATCACATGCAAGTAACATTTTGTGAGAGAAAATTTAAAAGCAGCTGCAACAGCGCATCGACAGGGAACTGCCAGAGATTCAAGCTGGATTCAGAAGAGAATGTGGACAAAGGATATCATTGCTTACATCATATGTATATTGGTTGAAAGCAAAGAATATCAGAAAGATGTTTACCTGTGCATTACTGACTATGAAGAAGGCCTCTTGACTATGTGGATCATGACAAACTATAGATAAAATTGAGGAAATAGATATTCCATAACACTTAATTGCGCTCAAGAGGAACCTACACAAAACCCAAAAGGTAGTCATTAGAACAGAACAAGGGGACACTAAATAATTTAAATTCAGGAAAATTGTGTGCTAGGAACTTGTATTCTTTCACCATATTTATTCAACCTGTATGCTGAGCAAGTAATCCAAAAAGCTGGATTCTAAGAAAAAGAACATGGCATCATGGCTGGAGGAAGACTCATTAACAACCTGTGATATGCAGATGATACAACCATGTTGCTAAAAGGGCAGAGGACTTAAAATACTTACTGATCCAGATCAAAGACTACATACAGCCTTTGACATGGTTTACACCTCAATGTAAAGAAAACAAAAATCCTCACCCACTGCCACAGAGTCAGTTCCAACTCAAAGTGATCCTACATAGGGTTTCAAAGACTAAATCTTTACTGAGCAGACAGCCTCATCTTTCTCTCATGGATCAGCTGGTGGGTTTGAACCATTGACCTCGTGGTTAGCAGACCAACATCTAACCCATAGTGCCACCACGTCTCCTTTCTCCCCATAATGTTGCTGTTAAGTAAGTGCTGTGGAGTCAGTTCTGATTCATAGTGACTTTGTATAGGGTTTCTGAGGACCCACTTGGGTTTGAACGCCGACTTTCAGTTAGCAGTCCAGTGCTTATACTACAGCATCACACCAGGTCTTTACTTTCTTTGAGCTAAAAACACAGTCCTAGCTAAAAACACAGTTTCATTTCATTCTTGTACCAGTTCCAGCAGGTAAATGTTATTTTGATAATATTTAAACCACAGATCTGAGATCACAGAAGGCTGGAATTTGAAGCCATCTTTGTCCAACTCCAAAATCTACATTTTCATTTCTTGCGTCCCAGTGTCCCCCACCAGCAAGAACTGTTGTCTCTATGGATTTGAAATGATTGGTTTCTGTTTCCCTCCTCACAAAGTGAGCTGTGGGTGAGTCTCTAGAACTCCCAGTAAATCTGACTGTGGATGAGGGAGTGTCTTCTTTCCAAGTTCACATCCCACCCAATCCTAGGGCTGTTTTTGTTCCCTCTCTTCTGATCCAGCATCCACTGGCCTGAACACAGTAAGCTTAAACCCGGGTGCAATTCAGCAGCTCATTTCAGTTGGCCCACAAAGTACTGCAGGCTAGGAGGCTGCTCAGAAGGGGGCCAATGTTTATTTAATGGGGGAGTGCAGATCTGGTGGCTGCCCACCCTAGCAAGTTTCCTCCCATCCCCATTAGAAGATGAGAGACATATTTCTGTCTGAAACAGTTGCCGCCCATCCCAATGACACAAAACTACCTTCGACCTGACTGGGAAGTTTCAATATTAGGTACTGACTTGGGAAGATAGAATGCACTTGGAACCTGGAAGTCTGGAAGCTGTCTGAGCCCCAAAGCCATAGCGCTCTCTGTACACCAGGCAAATTCTAAGTGCTTTACACACATTAATTCATTTACTTCTCACAGCAACCCTTTGAAGCTACTAAGAACAACAGCCTAGTTGTTGTTAAGTGCTGTTGAGTCAATTCTGACCCATAGCGACCCTGTATAGGGTTTCCAAGGAACAGCTGGTGAGCTTGAACTACCGACCTTTGCAGTTCAAACGGCTTTGCAGTCTGATGCATTAGCCCACAGCGCCACAAGTACCGATTATTCATCTGTAAATTGGAGGCAAAAACACCTGTCTGAGTTTTATTATTAGTCCCTTTGTTGTTGTTGTGTGCAGTCAAGTTGATTCTGACTTATAGTGACCCTGCGTAGGGTTTCAGAGAGCAGCTGGTGGGTTTGAATTGCCAACCTTGTGGTTAGTTAGTGTGGTCAGCAGTCCAGTGCCAATCCTATAGTGCCACACCAGGGATCATGATCCACTTTACAGGGGATAAAATTCAAACAGTGACATTTTTTTTTTTTTTTTTTGTAACCAAGGACAACAGCTAGTAAGTACCAATTATTCATCTGTAAATTGGAAGCAAAAATACCTGTCCAACATCCACATAACACAAGGCATTCTATAGACCATCACTCCTATGCAGTCACAATGAACCAGTATTTCATAATCTGGAAACTGTTACAATACTGTACAGATTCTATCGATCACTCATCCATCAGTTTGTCATACTGTGGTGACCTGTGTGTTGCTATGATTCTGGAAGTGACACCACTGATATTTTAAGTGCTACCAGGGTCACCCATGGTGGACAGGTTTCAGCTGAGTCTCCACACTAAGACAGACTAGGAAAAAGGAGAGCAGACTACTTCTGAATGTTTACTTTATAAATAGCAGC
>NW_006408570.1:211941-215222 GCF_000296735.1 Chrysochloris asiatica | reverse complement strand
CTGCCTCCTCAAAGTAAAGTTGACTGTTATGACTTAAATGCTGATGGAGCACAATTCAAAATGAGGAGAAACAGCTAGAAACATCCATTAGTAAACAAGTATGATATGAAGTATGAATCTAGGAAAACTGGAAGTTGTCCAAAATGAAATGGAACTCATAAAGGTCAGTATCCTAGGCATTAGTGAGCTGAAATGGACGAGTGTTGGCCATTTTGAATCTGGTTTACTATGCCAGAAATGGCAAATTGAAGACAAATAGCATCACATTCAACATCAAAAAGAACATTTCAAGATCTATCTTAAAGTATAATGCTGTCTGTGATAGGATAATATCCATATACTTAAAAGGAAGCCCAGTTAATACCACTATTATTCAAATTTATGCACCAACCATATATCAAGATCCATATCATCAGCCAAAGAAGAACAGGGGCAGACTGTGGAACAGACCATCAATTGCTCATAAACAATTTCAGGTTGAAGCTGAAGAAAATTAAAATAAGTCCCAAAGTGCCAAAATATGACCTTGAACACATCCCACCTGAATTAAGAGATCATCTTAAAAACAGATTTGATGCATTAGACACTAAAGACCGAAGATGACATCGAGAACATCATATAAGAAGAAAGCAAAAGGTCATTAAGAAGACAATAAGGAAGGAAAAGACCAAAATGGATGTCAGAAGAGACTCTCAAACTTGCTCTCCAGCATAGAGATGCTAAACCAAATGGAAGAAATGAGGAGGTCAAAGAGCTGAACAGAAGATTTAAAAAGGCAACTCAAGATGACCAAGTCAAGTATTATAATAAGATGCACAAAGACCTGAAGTTAGAAAACCAAAAGGGAAGAATATGCTCAGCATTTTTCAAGCTGAAAGAACTGAAGAAAAAGTTCAAGCCTTAACTTGCAGTATTGAAGGGTTTGGTCTGGCTCTGTGGGATAAAATACTTGATTTCAATGTTTATTTGAATCACAAGGTCGATAGTTAATTGTGCTCATGCAAAATCTGTACATAGACTAATAGGCAGTTGTTTGAAAAGAACAAGTGGACACTGAATAGTTTAAAATCAGGAAAATTGTATGCCAGCATTGTGTTTTTTCATCGTATTTATTTAATCTCTATGCAGAGCAAATAATCCAAGAAACTGGATTCTGTGAAGAAGAATGTGGCATCAGGATTGGAGGAAGGAAGATTCATTAACAAATGCAATATGCAGTTAATACAATTTTCTTGCTGAAAGCGAAGAAGACTCACTTGATGAAGATTAAAGACCACAACCTTCAGTATGGGTTACAATTCAATGTAAAGAAAACAAAAATCCCCACCACTGAACCAAAAAATAACATCTTGATAAATAGAGAAAAGATTGAAGTTGTCAAAGACTTCATTTTGCTTGGATCCACTATCAACACTCATGGTAGCAGAAGTCAGGAAATAAAACAACCTTATGTTGCAAAAGGCCCTTTAAAGTGTTCAAGAGCAAAGATGTCTTTTTGAGGATGAAGGTGTGCCTGACCCAAGCCATGGTATTTTCAGCAACCTCATATATATGTGAAAGTTGGACAATGAATAAGAAAAACCATAGAAGAACTGAGATATTGAGTTGGAGAAGAAATCAAAAGAACCTAGACTGCCAGAAGAACAAACAAATCTGTGTCAGAAGACGTACAGCCAGAATGCTCCTTAGAAGCCAGGATGGCGAGACTTCATCTCTCATACTTCGGATATATTATCAGGAGGGACCAATCCCCAGAGAAGTACACCATGCTTGGTAAAGTGGAGGGTCAGCGAAAAAGAGAAAGACCCCAGTGTAATGGATTAGCACAGTGGCAGCAGCAATGGGCGGCTCAACTAATTGTGAGGATGGCTCAGGATTCAGCAGGGTCTTGTTCTGTTGTGCATAGAGTCGCTATGAGTCGAAATTGACTCGATGCCACCTAACAATAACACAGATTGTATATTTAAAACCCTTCCTATAAATTGTTTCCCTTTCACCCAGTGTTATGGGAATTCTGTAGTATGGGAAGGGGAAAAAAAAAAAAAAAAAAGTCCCAGGCAGGAAAAAAACAAACAAAAAACTGGTAACCACAACGATGTCTTCAGGGAGACTGGGCAGCTAGGGACAGTGTGGGAAATTTACATTTCTTTTTTTTTGGAAATTTACTTTTTACTGTGCCTGGGGGCTTCTACTTCTGAGGAGGCGTGAATTAGCAGATAGATCCCAGTTCACAACTCCATCCTGGCTAAGCCCTGACGAAAGGGGCAACATTGCTCTAGTTATGAGGGGGCCTAGTCCCAGGATTTGCCAGCGAGCCACAGCGAGCTCAGGGTCCTTTCGCCGACCGCACCAAGGTAGGCATTTTTAAATGTGGAGGGACAAAGTACAGTCCTGGGTGCTGTACTCATTTTTACTTGCCCAGCGTAGGGTGCATCCCCGGGCGTAGCAAACCGCACTGGTGTCCGAGTGGCTAGAACTCTAACACAGCGCATCCGGTCCCGGTTGGGTCTAGGGAGAAAGGGGCCTGCCCCGCCCTTCCTGTCCCGCCCCCATTTCTCCCCAATTTTAAGAGCAGGAGCGGACGACTAGGGTCTTTTTTGGCCAGAGATTCAATCTTCTTTTTGGAAGGTTTTCTCACTGGCTTCTCTCCTCCCTGCACCCGTCTGGGTGAAGGTTGTGCCATGCCCACCCGGGGGCAGCTTCAACTCTCGCTGCCCGCTCCCTCAGGCTCGTCAGTCCAGCCCCAGCGCTCAGACTGCTCTCCCGCGCCCACCGCCCCATGCTCGCCGGCGAGTGCAGATGCCGAGAGCGCCCCGAGCGGTCCTGGTCGCCTGGAGTCCTCCTTTTCTGTCGAGGCCATCCTGGCTAGGCCCTACCCCCGTGCACCAGCTGCCTCAGGATTGTCAGTCGCCGCCTATGCTGCCCAGGGTCTCTGGACCGCTCCCTCTTGGACCCTGGGCCCCGTTCTGCCCTGGGCGTGCCGGGCCACCTGTCTGCCCGCCTATCTAGGCGTGGGTCTCCACCCGATGTGCCTCCAGTCGCCTGTGCTGGGGCTGCGCGCTGCTCACTTCTGTGTCTTCCCAGGTCTCGGCGTCACAGGTACCGGGTGCTTGGGCTACCAAGCCTGGAGAGATGGGGTGAGGGCTGGAAGAGTGGAGGCCGCAACTATGGTCACAGGAGTTTGAAAACCCTCAGTTTGAGACCCTCAACAGTTGGGGCAGGACCCTTCACCTTCCAGTTGAAACTAAGGTCCAAAGGACTTGGTGAGATCAAACTTGGAG
>NW_006408570.1:181370-211266 GCF_000296735.1 Chrysochloris asiatica | reverse complement strand
TAGCTGCTTCTCTGGGTAGGGTCCTGCTCTCGGCTCTTCTCCATTGATGGTCCTAGAGACCTCCACTCCTAGACTGGAGAGTTAATCCTTCCTTGCTACAAAACGTCTACCTTTACATTTCCAACCCTCACAATCAGTGAACTTGGATTTTATCTACTCTTGACTACTCTGAGCCTCATGGGTCATACACTCTCATGGTATAACCTGGGCAGTCCTGGTGTGGCTGTAAGATAAGCACTGGACCATAAGGTCAGTTTGAGTTGCAAGGTCAGCAGTTCAAACTCACCAGCTGCTCCTCCAAAGCCCTGTATAGGGTGGCTATGAGTGGAAACTCACTGGATGGCACTTCACAACAGCAATAGGGTAGGGAAAGGACACTGGCATGCCAGTCACTGCAATCCCAGGGAGAATTTACAGAGGTAACTTTCTCTTCTAGCATTAACTAACATACACTTACATGGGTGTCCTGGTGTGGCGCTGTGGGTTAATGTGCCAGATTGTAAAGCCATTTCTACTGTAAAGTCAATGGTTCAAGCTTACCAGCTGCTCCTTGGAAACCCTATATAGGGTTGCTAGAGGTCAGAATTGACTTGATAGTACTTAACAACAAAAATGAGTTTTTATCATTTTTGGCTTCCTGGCTCATCATAGCTTTATGTCCCCGATGAGGAAAACAGGAGCAAAAAATTGTTCAGGTCTTATACACCTCACTTGTAAAATGCCTATATGTTTGTTTTCTAGCCGTGCCATAACAGAAATACCACAAGTGGATGGCGGCTTTAAAGAAGAAATTTATTTTCGCTCTTGTTCAGAAGGCTGTTTTTGTTATTGTTAAGTGCCATTGAGTCAATTCTGACTCCTAGACTCAGGAACCGCTGATAGGTTTGAATCACCAACCCTGCCATTAGCAGTCCAGTGCCTATCCTATACCAGGATTCACATCAGAATCAGGAGCAGCTGATGGGTTTGAACCACCAACCTTGCCATTAGCAGTCCAGTGCTTATGCACACCAGGACTCGTTTCAGGAGGGTTGTTGTTAAGTACCTTAGAGTCATTTCTGACTCATAATGACCCTGTACAGGGTTTCCGAGACTATGAATCTTTACAGAAGCAGAAAGCCTCATCTTTCTCCCGTGAAACAGCTGGTAGTTTCGAAGTGCCGACTTTGAGGTTAGCAGCCTGATTCGTAACCACTACACTACCAGTGAGATCTAATTCAGTGTGTGGCTTAAAAGGAGGTCTGTCTTTATCGATTTCAAATTCTAGAAACCAGCAATCTCTGGCTTTCCTGGACTTGCACTTGTAACTGCTGCTTCATATGACACCTTACCCCTGGGTATGTCTCTGTGTCATTCTACCCTTTTATAACTCAGAAGTGATGAGGTTTAGGACCTACTTTGCAAATTCGTGAAGCGTTCCATATTTTTTTTTTTTTGACTCCTGGTGTGGCGCTGTAGGATCAACACTGGACCGCAAACCACAAGATCAGCAGTTCAGACCCACCACCTGCTCCTTGGAAACCCTATACAGGGTCATTATGAGTTGGTACTGAATTGACAGCACTTAGCAAAAACTACACTATTTTGTGGCGTGTAGGTGGCATTTTAGGATAAGTACTGGACTGCTGACTACAGTGTCGGCAGTTCAAACCCACTGGCTGGTCCTCAGGAGAAAGATGAGACTTGTGAAGATGTACAGCCTCAGAAACACTATGCAGGGTCACTATGAGAAGGAACCGACTCCAGGGTACCTAACAACAACTAATCAAATTCCCCTCTTTCCAAATAGGGCCATGCACAAACACAAAAAACAAAAACAAATTGCTGTCTAGTCAATTCAAACTCATTGCAACCTTATGTGAGTCAGGGTTAAACAGCTCCATAGCATTTTCAAGGCTATAACCTTTACAGAAGCAAATTGCCACATCTTTCTCCCATGGAGTGACTGGTGGGTTCAAACTTCCGACCTTTCTGTTAGCAGCCAAGTACTTTAATCACTGTGTCACCAGAGCCCCTCATTTATAGTGTAGGTACAGGGGTTAGAATTTTAGCACATGTTTTGTGGGAACACAATTTAATTAATAAATTCATAAAGACAGGGATTTTCTGTTTTGTCCTTGACTCTTTTTTATTTTTATTTTTTAATGTTTTATTATGAATTATGTGATCGTTTACATGGGAGAACATTAGCTTTACATTCATCCTATCGTATATTATTTCATTGCCATGATTACAATCCACTCCTTGCATCATCAAACAACCAAAGGGTATACCCTGCAAGACTGTGCCCCGGTCGTCAGCACATGTCGTTGACTCTTGTCTGACACATAGTTGGCATTCAAAAAGTATTTGCTGAATGAATGAAAAGGGTGAACCCCTAGAGGTGCCTTCTCTGCTTAACCCATGAGATTTCCTGAAGTAGCCATGGGAAGGAGAATGAGGGCAAAGAGACACAGAGATTTGCCATCTCCTACTAGGGCCTGGAGGATAAGCACTGCACTGCTAAACCCACTAGCCAGTCTTTGTATAGTCTAGTTCTATACAGGGTTGCTATATAGAACCAACTCAGTAGAATTTAACAACAACCAGGGCCAGAGCTTAAGCCATTCAGCAGAAAGTCGTGGAGGCAGAAATGGTCCTTTCTGTCTCTTGATCTCTTCATTTCTATGCTGTCTCTCCCTACTGTGCCTCTTGCTCTGTTTCCTAGCCAAGGGCTAGGCAGGGAATAGAGCTGTGTGCTTATTTTCTTTCCTTCAAAAAGGGTGGATGGGTAGGTGCTAGCTAACCTCCCCTCCTGATGCTTGCTCTTGCTCTTTAGGCTTGGAGCTGACTCACTGCACAGGCCTCTGGGATCCCCCAGCCTGGTCCACAGCTGAGGACCTTCATGACACTAATCAACAAAAGAGAGTTAGAACTATGTTTAACTTGGAGCAGCTAGTAGAGCTGGAGAAAATGTTTGCAAAACAACACAACCTGGTGGGAAAGAAGAGAGCCCAGCTGGCAGCCCGGCTCAACCTAACGGAAAACCAGGTGGGAGCAGGTGATCCTGTGGGGCCTGGGTTGTACCTGGGAACAGACACTACTTTCTGGGAGGGACAAAGCGGGAGGGACATGGACCTTTCTCTTCTATTCCAGGGCATTGGAGGAGAAGGGCTCTAACCATTGGTATACTCTAAATGATGAGAAAAACAATCCCATTTGAAATTACATTATGGGAACAACACTTAAGTGAATCCAGATCTTAATCTAGAGTTTTAATTGTAATATTAACATGCTAAATAAAGAAACTTATTGTTATTTTTAAGTGCCATTGAGTTGGTTCCGACTCATAGGGACCCTGTATAGGGTTCCCGAGGATCAGCTGGTGGGTATGAATCACCGACCTTGCAGTTAGCAGTTTAATGCTTATCCTATAACACCATACTGTTGTTGTTGTTAGGTGCCATTGAGTCAGTACCAACCCATAGCAACCTTATGCACAGCAGAACGAAACACTGCCCGATCCTGAGCCAACCTCACTATTGTCCACCAATGATGGCCACTTGGCCAGCCCATCTCATTGGGGGTCTTCCTCTTTTTCTCTGACCCTCCACCTTACCAAATATGATATCCTTCTCCAGCTACTGATCCCTCCTGACAAGATATCTGAAGTATGAGAGACGAAGTTTGGCCATCTTGGCCTCCAAGGAGCACTCTGGCTGCACTTTGTCCAAAACGGATCTATTGGTTCTTTTGGCAGCCCATGGCACTTTCAGTATTCTCCTCCAACACCATCACTCAAAAGCATCAATTCTTCTACAGTCTTCCTTATTCACTGTCCAGCTTTCACATGCATATGAGGTTATTGAAAATACCATGGTTTGGGTCAGGCACACCTTAGTCCTCAAGCTGACATCTTTGCTCTTCAGCACTTTAAAAAGGTCTTGTGCAGCAGATTTGCCTAATGCAATACTTCATTTGATTACTTCACTGCTGCTTCCATGAGTGTTGGTAGTTGATCCAAGAAGAAAGAAGTCCTTGACAACTTCAGTCTTTTCTCCGTTGATAAGAATGTTGTTTATTGGTCAATACCATATCTACCCCTCTTGAACACCTACTTGAATTCACTGTCTGCTCCTTTAGTTTTATTTGGAGTCCTAGTAGTAACACCATACTAGGACTCCAAATAAATGTAAAGGAGCAGACAGTGAATTCAAGTAGGTGTTCAAGAGGGGTAGATATTAAGAAATAATAAACGCTTCCTTCATCCTTATATTGTCCTCCAGCTATTGTACCACTTCTCTCTTCCTTTCATGGGCACACTTCCCAAGAACGTGCCTCGCTCACTGGCTCACTGCCTCAATTCATTCCAATGTAATGTCTTTCCCTACCATTCTATAAAAACTTCTCATCAAGGTTCCTGCTGGCTCTTATGTTGCCAAAGCCAGTAGGTACTTAGCTTCTCTTATCTTACTCCACGACCCAGCAGCACTCAATGCAGTTGATCACTCCTTCTATTGAAGCACACTCTTCTCTTGACATCCAAGACACCATGTTCTCTTGGTTTTTGTCCCAGCTCTTTGGCGACGTCTTCTATCTCCTTTGCAGACTGCGTTTCCACTTTGTGACTTTACAAAATCTCTCCAACAGTCTTCGTCTACACTCAGCTGGCTCACCTAGATGGTTTAAAACACCATCAATAAGGTGATAAGTCTCAAATTTGCCCTTCCTCTTCTGACTTGTACATTGTCTCCCTTGGATGTCTATGGGTAGGCATTTCAAAGTTAATAAATCTAAGTTTCAGTTGTTGATTTTTCCCTCCCTTTCCAGATTTGTTCCTTTCCTCATAAATGACCCTATCATCTATTCATCTTTTATTCCTCCTTATTCCTCACTTCTAATCCATCAGCAAGGCTGTCATCTTCACCTCCAAAATATAGTTAGAATCTATTCATGTCTCTCCATTGGCATTCATTCATACTCCCCACACCTCTCTCTACTGGCTCAACTTTTTCCTGCTTCTCCTTTAATCCATTCTTCACACAGTAGCCAGGCATACAATTCACCTAAAATGTCAATAGGATTATGTCACATCTCACTTAGAAAGTCTCAAAGTTGATACTCTTTACCCATGACCTTCAAGATCCTTGGTGATCTGACTCCCGCTAAACCTCATCTACTTTTCTCCCTTCATTTTCCTCTTTCATTCTCAGATTTTGGCCTTGCAACCCCCCTTTCTGGTCCTTGAACACATTAAGGAGCTTTGGTAGCACAGTGGTTACAAATCAGGCTGAAAACCACAAGGTCAGCAGTTTGAAACTACCAGCTGCTCCGTGGCAGAAAGATGAGGCTTTCTGCTCCTGTAAAGATTTACAGCCTCAGAAACCCTGTTCAGGGTCACTATGGGTCAGAACCAACTCGACAGCACTTAACAACAACAAAACTTCATAGCCCTCCTATAGGTTGTTCCCTACCCTGCTCTTTTCTATTTCTTATAATTTGACCTCTCCTGCTCTGAGCCTTAAGTGCTGGTCCCTCAGGGGGACTCCTCCTACCCAGCCTCTTATTTCCACCTTCATTTGTGTTTACATGTTACTTTATTTATTTAAATGTTTGGTAACTAGTCTTCCTCCACCAGACTGTGAGTTCCATGTATCACCATTACCTAGGACCATGCCTGGCACAGAGTCGGAGTTCATTAGATTCTTATTGATTGAATTAATAAATGGTGACTGGAATTCTAGGAAAGAGTGCTTTTGAAGAAGTGCTTCCCTTAGAAGAAAGAGCAAGTTTCTTCCAGGCAGAGAGAGATGGACATACCAAGGATGGGGAAGCAGCAGGAACTGCTGGTCACATTCTGATCTCTGCCCACTACTCCCAATTACAGGTGAGGGTCTGGTTCCAAAATCGCAGAGTCAAGTATCAGAAGCAGCAAAAGCTGAAACTGTCAGCCCCATCTGCCATAGCTGCCTCTCCAGACGAGCTTTCCAGCAGCTCTGACACCAGCATCCAGAGTGAAGATGCCAAGTCAGGAGTGTACAGCTGAGGACTGGGCAGAGGCTCTACCCAGGGTGTCTGGGCTCGTTCTTCCATAGGGCACCCACTGGACCTCCCTACCCCACGTGGGTTTCTCTTACCAAAGAGCCTTCTCAGAACCAAAGGGCACCAGAGGTAGCTGATCTATCAAGGGGCTCCTGTTTCTATGGGAAGCTGGGGTAATGTAATAGTCAAAGGCATAAACATTGCCATTCAGCTCTGTGTCCTTGGCCAAGTTGCTGAACTTCTGAGCTATTTCTCTGTGTAACAGGTGTGTTAATCATTTACACCTTGCAGGGATGAGGTGATGTCTGTGAAGCACTTAAACTGTGCCAGGCCCAGTGCTAAGTGTACAGTAACTGTTAATGCTATTATAGATCCTCCTCATGAGGCTGTATGTTCCCATAAAGATTTACAATTTTGGAAAGCCTAGATTGGGTGGCTGTGAGTTGGAATTGATGGCGTGAGTTTGGGTTTTTTGTTTGTTTAGGTTTTCACATGGTGTAATGATGGTGTCTGCATCAGCCTGGTCTCCTCAGGGAGTAATCTTTTATTATTACGTCCTGGCTTGGTGGGTAGGGGCCTTCTCAAACTTGTGTTTGGTGATAGAAGACTTGAGCTGGTGGAGTCAAGAGCAAGGAGGAGGCAAAGACAGACCACGTAGACCCCTTCTCCTCAGTTTCTTAAAAAAATAAATTCTTGTGTAACTAAAAGGGGGGAGTAGTTTCATTTCAGGAACAGAGGATCCCAGGACCATCAAGAGGGAAGAACATGAGTGGAGTGTGAGATCCTACCTAGCAAAGCAGTGACGGCAGAGGCAGTGAGTGGCATGGAGAGACAGAGCAGCTGTGGACTCTAGGCCCGTGGACTGAGAAAGGCTGTATACCTGCAGGCAGGAGGCTGGCTTGCAGAATGTGCCCTTTGGGCATTTAAATGAATATATGTTTTTTGTTTTGTTTGTGTGCATTAAATAGTTTTTGCTTTGTTCATTTGTGAAGTATAAGATGTAAATGGGGAAGCACAGAGAGGAAGTAGGATGCCTATTGTTGCAGGGAGGGGATTGTAATCATTGAGAAGAAACAAAGTGTATGATTTGTTGAATGTAAAGCAGATGATCTTGTCTGTAAACCTTCACTCAATTCACAATAAAAAATTTTAAAAAATGTTATTCGTTGCTTTTCTGAATTGTTTCCACTTATAGAAGGAGCTCAGGCCCAACTTTTTGGTACCTCAGAGAGCAGACACCATCTGCTCTGATCACCATCGTGTTTCCTACCCTGACTCCCTGCCCATCTTTATGTTGAATGGAGAAATTTGACTCTGTCTTTGTCAAGGCTGGCATTTTATCATAAACTGATTTATAAGGGGGCTTCAAAAAGTTTGTGGAAAAAATGGAATTAAAAGATAATTGAATTTTCCCACCAACTTTTTGAAGCCTGTTCATATTTTTACAATATGGTTATTTTACCCCCTTTCACAATTCTGACTCACGGCTCACATTCCTTCCAAGGAATCTGCTCTTTGTCCATAAGAAGTCTGGCTGATCAAGCTGAACCCTGATCAAGCCAGCCACCAGCGTTTTCAGAGCTCCACATTTCTGGGCCCTGTCTCTGTAGTGCTTCAGAATCTGGTGATCTAGGTGAAGACTTACTCCTGTCTGTAGTGGGAAGAGGCCGGGACTGCCACCTAGTGGTGGGAGAGGGCACTGTCCTCAGCTGTTCTCCCTGAAGACGGCAGGGAGCAGATAGCTTTGGAAGTACCCTCTGCCCTTAAGACTTTGGACCATCCTTTTCTGGGGACACCAGGTTGCAGACTTAAGGGGAGGCCAGGGAATGGCTTAAGGAACCCTTCTCTGTCTCTCTCCTTCAGGGTAAACCTTCCTAATGCTGGACTTAATGCCAATTCTATTAATTAAAGCCTTCTGCCTCTTCCAGGAAGTCAGCTACCTATTCTGCAATTTCTGAGCTTCACCCAAATTCTGAATGTCACATGAGACCACAGTAGATGCTAACACAGATGCCTTTTCAAGAAGCACAGAATCAAACAACTGGCAAGGAAAAATCATAACAAGATGTGGTGGTCATCCAGAAACACAGAACCCTAGGTCCATCAAAGGAGAAGAGCACAAGAGGAATGTGGCAGAGATGAGGACATGGCGAGAGGGAGCAGCTGAGGACTCTAGACTCATGGAAAAAGAGGGATTGAATGCTGGTGGCCAGGAGGCAGACTTGCAGAATGTGCCCTTTGGTTGTTTAAATTATTATATATCCCGAGTGTTTTTGTGTACATCTCCCCACCTCAAAAAAAAAAAAAAAAAAGAGGTGGTCATATGAGTCTAGGCTATGGGGACAATGGTTTGCAGCATTTTGGGGTTCTGAATGAGAACAGGCATCTGATCTGCTGATCTAAGTCAGAATAGTATACTTAGTAAACACTCAATTCTGCATACAATTTCAGGGGTCTTCAGATCTCTTGAGGGACACTATGGACCTGTCCACCCTGCCCCAGGCTGACTGACACTGGAAAGCCAGAGATGCAAAAGCCCAGCTTGATCTTCCATAGGGCTGCTCCAATGCCAAGTTTATAGGATGGCCGGGAAGGGTCAGTGAGGCCCAAGATGAGCTTCAGGTTGAGGCTGAATTGGACTCCAGACATCTCACTAAACCCACTGCCATGGAGTTGGTTCTGGCTCATAAAGACACTAGAGGGCAGGTAGAACTGCTCCTTAGGGTATCGGAGACACCATCTTTAGAGGAGCAGACAACCTTATCTTCCTCCCACAGAGCAGCTGGTGGGTTTGAACCATCGACCTTTGGGTCCAACACAACCCACTGTGCCACTAAGGACTCCGACATAGAAACGTCAAAAACAAGGCACGTACACATACTATGAAGACAGTACAAAGGCAGGCCCAGTTACACAGTCAATGAACCAAGCAACCGAAACACATAAAACAAAAGGGACCTACATTTTGATTAGCCAGATCACATACCCTTCCGGCCTCTTGGGCACTATCGACAGGGGAGGGGCTAGCGAGAGGCGGGGCCTCTCAGGTCGAGGCGGAGTCAAGGGTCAGGAGGCGGAGGCGCCGGCGCCCCCAAGATGGCGGCCTCCATGTGCGACGTGTTCTCTTTCTGCGTGGGCGTGGCGGGCCGGGCCCGGGTTACCGTGGAAGTCCGCTTCGTGAGCAGCTCCAAGGTGAGGCTGGAGCGGGTCCCGCCGGCAAGCCCCATCTCGTCCGGCTAGGAGAAAACCTCCTGGAACCCCAATCCTGGAGCTTAGAGGCTCCAGTCCCGCTAGGATGCTGCGGCCCAGCTCCTGCTAGCAGCTCGGTGACTCCCTGCCGGTCCCCACGCGCAGGCTCGGGGCGCGGTCACGCGGTGTACTGGGGGGCCCCGGAGTCTCCGTGCGCACCCCCTGCACGAGGAAGCGGGCCCGCCCGCCGGCGGCCCTATGGCTGCTCAGGGAGGAGTGCGGGGACATTGCTGGGCCTTGAGAGCGGTGGGAGGGCGTGGTGGGCAGAGGGAACTGAGGTACCAAAAAGCGTTGGGTCCTAAGGGAACTTTTGAGTAAGGTATCGGAAGGGGATGAGGAGAAAGGGCAGGACCGTTCAAGAAGGGCGTTAGAGTGCCATGGATTTTGGACCGAAGCCCGATGTAGTGGGAGCGTTTGAAGGGTTTTTAAGCGGGATATTGACATGACTTTATCTTTTTCATTACTGTGTTTTAAAAGCTCATTGTAGGAAAAAAACAGAAGTACACTTAAGGGGGAAGAAAAAAAAAAGCACTCGTCCTATCATGCGCAGTTTTTCACATTCCTTTCTGCAGTTCCGACTCATAGTGACCCTGCAGAGGGTTTTTAAGGAGCAGCTAGTGGATTTGAACTGTACAGTCCAGTGCTGATCCTACAGTGCCATGTGAATATATACAAATAATGTTTTTAGGAACTGCTTCTTGATGAAGAAACCTTGGTGACACAGTGGTTAAGTTGTTAAGTGGATCCAACTCATAGGGTTTCCAAGGAGCAGTTGGTGAGCTTGAACTGCCAATGTTGTGCTTCAAGCTGACCGGACTGTACAGTCCAGCGCATTAATCCACAGCGCCACACCAGGACTCTACACTGGTTAGGTACTAGGCTGCTAACCTAAAGGTGGTCCACTGAAAGGAAGAAGAATGTGGTAACTTGCTTTCTTAAAGATTATAGCATTGGAAACTATTGGGAGGTTTATGAATCTGGCTGCGAACCTCCAGGTCCGCAATTCGAAACTACCAGCTGTTCCACGGGAGAAAGATGAGGCTTTCTGCTCCTGTAAAGATTTATGGCCTCGGAAACCCTGTACAGGGTCACTGAGTCGGAACCGACTCTGTGGCACATGACAACAACTGTGTCCTATGGAGAAAAGATTGAAGTTTTCAAGGACTTCGTTCTTCTTGGATCAACTATCAACAAGGAAGCAGCAGTCAAGAAATCAAACGGAGTATTGCATTAGGCAAATCTGCTACACAAGACCTTTTTAAAGTGTTGAAGAGCAAAGATGTCAGCTTGAGGACTAAGGTGCGCCTGACCCAAGCCATAGTATTTTCAGTAACCTCATATGCTTGTGAAATAAGTGAATAAGGAAGACCGTAGAAGAATTGATGCTTTTGAGTCATGGTGTTGGAGGAAAATACTGAAAGTGTCATGGGCTGCCAAAAGAACCAATAGATCTGTTTTGGACAAAGTGCAGCCAGAGTGCTCCTTGGAGGCCAAGATGGCCAAACTTCGTCTCTCATACTTCGGACATACTGTCAGGAGGAACCAGTCACTGGAGAAGAATATCATGTTTGGTAAGGTAGAGGGTCAGAGAAAATCCCCCAACGAGATGGATTGGCAAAGTGGCAGCATTGATGGACTCAAGCGTGGCAACAGTAGTGAGATTGGACCAGGATCAATCAGTGTTTCGTTCTGCTGTGCATAAGGTCGCTATGAGTTGGTACTGACTCATTGGCACCTAACAACAACAACTATGTCCTGCAGGGCTGCTACGAGTCGGAATGGGTTTGATTTGGGTTTGGCTTTTTAATGCAGGAATAAATCTTTCACTATCAAAGAGCCTATTCCTGCATGAGAATTTTTAAGAGCTTAGTAAGTAATATGCTGTCTCATGGCAAGACCACAGTTCATTCAACCAGCCCTTTATAAACATTATTCTTTGTCCTATTTTTTACCTGGGCGTCAAAGGTCTGGGAGCTTAATTTCTGTGCACACATACATGTGTTTCTCCTGCACTCCATATTTTTTACCTACTTATTTTTGCCAAATGTGCAAAATGGTATTGCTTTGTTTTTTATAGTTTTTCATTTAATGAGTGTCTTTGCTGTCTAGAATTGTTATAACAGAAGTACCACAGATGGGTAGCTTTAACACATTTTGTTGTTGTTAAGTGCCATCAAGTTGATTCTGATTCATAGCAGCCTTGTGTAGGGTTTCTAAGGAGCATCTGGTGGGTTTGAACTACCGGCCTTGCGATTCAAATCGACCTTGCAATTCAAACCGACCTTGCGGTCCAGTGCTTATCCTATAGCACCTCACCAGGACTCCACATTTTAGGAGGCTAGAAATCCAAATGCAGGGTGCCAGCATGTTAATAGTCGGTTTCAACCCATAGCGGGGTTCCCAAGGAGCATCTGGTGGGTTTGAACTACCGGCCTTGCGATTCAAATCGACCTTGCAATTCAAACCGACCTTGCGGTCCAGTGCTTATCCTATAGCACCTCACCAGGACTCCACATTTTAGGAGGCTAGAAATCCAAATGCAGGGTGCCAGCATGTTAATAGTCAGTTTCAACCCATAGCGGGGTTCTCAAGGAGTGTCTGGTGAGTTTGAACCACCGACTTTGTGGTTCAAACCGTTCTTTCAATTCAATGCTTTATCCCACAGCGCCACACCAGAACTCCAGGGTGGCAGCTCTAGGGGAAGGTTTTTTCTGTGTTGGCTCTGAAGGAAGTTCCTTGTTTCTTTAGCATCTGCTTCCTGGTTCCTTGGAGTGCCCCATGTGTCTTAACAGCTATTTACCGCATTTCTTCATACTCCATTGCTTTTTTCATCTCTTTTATATCTCGGAAGAAATAATTAAAGACATACCCTACACTAATCCTGTCTCAATAACATAACAAAGACACCCATTCTCAAATGAGGTGAGAATCATAGGTATAGAGGGGTACCACATGTTTACAGCCTGTGTTTTGCAGGACATAGTTCAGTCCATAATAGTGTGATTGAATAATGAATACATGTTGTTGTATGTATCCTTGGTCCTTGCCCAAGATGCCAGGTTTCTAGTTATTTGTTTCCTTCATACTATCTAATTCCCCCCGCCGAAAGTTTCCTCTCCCACCTCCACCCCCGAACCTCTAGTGTTCTTGGTTGATTTCAGCGACCACATGTCTCATGGGCCACAGTGTGATTGTCTCACCGGTCTACTGCTAGTGTGAAGTGATATTTCACCTATACTGTCCCTGCCTTTCTAATTCTTGGTCTCCTCTCGTCACTTCTTATTATTTCATCACTAAAGCTGTTCTAATTGTCCAGTTTTCCTGTTCCAGACTTCTATCAAAACCTGTATGGAAACAAAACAAAACAAAACAAAAAGCCTGGATGCCCTCCATACTTTCCCATATCTGCTGCTGGAGAAAATCACAAGTCCACCCTGACTTGGTTACAAGATGGATTGATTACTCTGGGCTTTTTGCATCTATTGGGATTAGTTTGTGATTTGTTTTTTTCCCTTGTTCTATCTTCAGGTTACCACATCAGGGTTCTGTTTGGTTGTGCTTTTTTTTGTTGTTTTGTTTTGGTAAAATAAAGAAGTGTTTCATTTTTTTCTGTTACTGAATAGTTTAGGTAACATGAAAATTACTTTGAAGGTTTGAGAATTAGATCATGACTCAAGAGACTAGGGGCCTCCCATGTTGTTGTAAAGTGCCGTCAAATCGGTTCCAACTCATATCGAACCTGTATAGAGTTTCCAAGAAGCAGCAGGTGAGTTAAAACTGCCAACCTTGTGGTTCAAATTGACCTTGCAGTCCAGCGTTTATCCTACAGCACCACACCAGGGCTCCAGGGGCCTTCCATGAAGGTGGGGAGTTTAGGCTTTTTTGTTTTGTTTTTTACCATTTTCTGTATTGCTTCAATGAATATTGGCATGGGATGATTTTCAAAAATTTACCAACTATGCAGGGAAACCTGGTAGTACTGTGCTTTAGGCTTTGAGCTGCTGATTGAAAGTTCAGCCGTTCAAACCTACTAGCTTCTCCTCAGGAGAAAGATGAAACTGTTTTCTGTAAAACAGTTAAAACCCCTATAGGAGGTGGCTGTGGGTCAGAATTGACTGGATAGCAGTGGATTTGTTTGGTTTGGGATGCAAGAGACGTGACCACTCAGAACAGAAACCTGACCAGAAAGGGCTCCAGGAAGATAATCAAGGGTGTGTCCAAGGCTTGGACCAGGACTTTTGTTTCTCCTTCCTTCTCCCTCACTATTCTACCTACTGCTGGATAGACTGTGAGGTTTAGTCAGGATTGAGATTTGTGGCTCAGGGGTTGCTTACAGCCCATCCTGCTATTTTGAGCTTGGGTCAGAGCACTAGTGCTAGTAGGAATTGGGTTTACCCAGGAGGCTACAGTGTGGCAGTTCACATTGGCAAGGACCTCACCCCTGTTTTCCCTGTGAAGAGTGCACCGCAGAGCTGGCAGCTCCGGCCGGATACTGATGCTGTCTCGTGTGCTTGCACATTTTGAGAGCTGGCATTTGGAAAATTGTTTCCTCATCTTTCATCCTTCTATGTCATGACGTATACAGTCAGTGCTTTCCTAGTGTTTTGTGAACTTCAACATGCACCTGAATCACCTGGCGTCTTGTTAAAATGCAGATTCTGATTCAGCTGGTCGTGGTGTGGCACTGTAGGATAAGCACTGAAACACAAGGTCAATTTGAACTGCAAGGTTTGTGGTATAAACTTACCAGCCGTTCCTCAGAAACCCTATATAGAGTGGCTGTGAGTGAGAATTGTGTCAACGGCACTTAGCACAACAACAACGACAACCATCTCTTAGCTGCAGAGGGCTCCTGGGTTCCTTCACCTGTGCTGCCATTGCACCCTGGAAGGAGCTGTTATAATACTCATTTTCAGGTGGGCACCAGTTGGAATGAAGTGAAGCTATTGGCTCAGAAGCTCACAGCAGGTTAACATTAGGATTGGTTCTAAGATGAACTCAGTCCTGTCAGTGCCACAGCTGACGTGCTGCAGGTACCCAGGGAAGGGCCTCCATCTCCTGAGGTGCTAGAGTTCTCTGCAGCCCTGAGCAACAGCAGTAGCAGCATTACCAGGATCCTAGAGGAGCGCATGGGTGAATGAGATACTGCTGCCCTGCTGTCACCAGCTCCTGGTACAGGAGACCCAGCCTGCTGTAAGCCTTGGCCCTGCTCTGACCATTCTAAAAAGTCTCTTCTGAGTGTTATATGCTGTCTGCCATGGAGGCTCCATCCAGTCTCTGTATGGTCTTCCAGCGGTTTGCCTGAAAGTAGGTCAGAGGCCTGTTTCCATTGGAGACAGTTGTGGAGGGTGCTGACCATTCTCCTTGAGCCCTCTAGAGGCAGAGACCTATGCTGAGAGGAAGGCACATGGGAATGAGGCTGATGGTCTTCCAGGTGACCTTGAAGCCATGTCCTGTGTCCCTTCTAGTGGCTCTTCTCTCTGCCCTCAGGGAAAGGGGCTGTTTGCCAAACAGCTGATCCGGAAAGGAGAGACCATCTTCGTAGAACGGCCCCTGGTGGCTGCACAGTTTCTCTGGAATGCACTTTATCGCTACCGAGGTGAGCACATCCCTTTGCCATTTGTGCATGAGAAGGGAGGGGCTTACATCCCTACTGTCTCTGGGACTCTGGGTGTTTGGGAGAAACATGCCTGAGGACCATGCCTGTCTCCATTCTCAGGCCCTTTGGGGCCGTGAGCCTGCAGGAGAGCGGTCCACCCAGGGTGCTGTCACAGGCGGGACTCAGAGTCTGGTCCCATAGAATAAGGGACCAGGTGTCATGCTGAGGGTCTCTGTGACAAAGCAGAGCCCTCCAAGAAGAGGAGGACATGTGGCTCTTGGTCAGAAAATGCCAAGTTAGGGCTCAGAAGTCAGTTGGATGGCCTGGGTTTTGCTGGCCACATACTTGTTTCACACTTGGCTCCAGAGTGTAAGGAAAGGCCAGCCTGGGACATGGGGAGAGGCCTGCAGACTTGAGTCCTTTTGAGGGGTGGGGCTCCTGAAAGGGAGCAGATAAAGTCCATCCATTCATTCATTCCATTCATTAATGTAGTCATCCATTCACTCACTTCCCCAACTTTTATTGAGAACCTGCTGTGTGTCAGGCACCAATACAGCACAGACATAGCCTGTGCTCTCAAGACACTTACGTGGTCATGTCTGATCTCACCCTCAGCGTGTGACCACTGCCTTCGGGCACTGGAGAAGGCAGAAGAGAATGCCCAGAGGCTGACCGGGAAACCAGGTCAGGTTCTGCCTTACCCAGAGCTGTGCACCGTGAGGAAGGACCTCCACCAGAACTGTCCCCACTGCCAGGTGAGTGCTCCTGGGCAGGCCCTCTTGGGGGAGACAGGAGTGGGAACAAACCTGGTCTCGTTCCTTAAGAATCACAACAAAGGATAGGGCATTGAAAAGGCTCAGCTATTGTTTCAGTCTCATCTGCCCTGCTCCAGTTTTGTTGTGTAGAAAATGGGTTTGGTGGGAGCTTGCCCTCTTTCTTGGAGCCCCTCTTGCCCCTCTGCCTGGCAGGGGTTTCCCCTGCTACCTAAAAAGCTTTCTTTCCTGTGTTTTTGGGTTTTTTTGGGTTAGTTGCCCTCTCCCAGCACCTGAGCCCCCTGAGCTCACTCATGTCAGTGAGTGAATCTGTTTGTGGAAGGAGGGCCGATCTGTGCCTCAGCCTGCCTCCCCCTCCCCTGGTGTGCTCCCTCTCTCCACCTGCCAGGTGAAGTACTGCAGCACGGAATGTCAACTGGCAGCTGCTGAGCAGTACCACCGGGTCCTGTGCGCTGGGCCCTCCCAGGATGACCCCCTGCACCCTCTCAATAAGCTGCAGGAGGCATGGAGGTGAGTAGTGGTTCCTCTCTTCTTTCCTTTATCCCTCTCTCCCTGCCTTAGCTCTGTAGCTAACTCTCTTGTTACCCTTCACACCCTCCATTTTAAGGTTAAACAGAGGCTGTAGTAGCCAGTTCCCCATCCTCAACATTTTACATACAGGTCCTCATTAAGCCCACAAGGATACAAAGTCCTGCCCACGTCCCTGTTGTGTCGTTGTCTCTTTGGTTACAGATGGAACTATGCAAGGATTTCTATGTAGCAGTCAGACAGTACCACTCAGTACCACCAAGAAATTTCTTGGCCACATTTTTCTCTTTCCCCAGGAGTGTTCACTATCCCCCTGAGACTGCAAGCATCATGCTGATGGCCCGAATGGTGGCCACAGTGAAGCAGGTGAGCCCGTCTGCCCCTTTTGGGTGCTGACTCCAGGTCCATTTAGGCCTTAGCCTCAGTCTCCTCCATACTCTCAGGCCCTGGCTTGGATGCAGAGTTCTCCCTGGCTGCTTGCTGTGTAAACCAGGCTGGATGAGTGGGAGAGTAGGGGCTCCTTTTCCCTGTGGTCTTTGATTTCTGGGAGGACTTCTTGGGCAGTGGCAATTCATGCATTTGATTTATAGGTCCCACCTCTTCAGGATTATGACTCTTCCATCAAGTGAGACCAGCCACTGTATAACGCTAGCCTATCAATGTTGTGGTCCTCAGCCTTACTTTTTTTCTCTTTTTCCAAGTATGGCTGAATTGACTAACTTGGCTTCAGTTGGGGAGATGTAGTTGGAGTGGGCAGGGTGGGGAGGAAGTATCCCAAGCAGAAAAAAGGCTATGTAGAAGCTATTGTTTGGTGGTGTAAATTACCCTCCCACCTGGGTGGGGATGTCGGTCAGGAGGTGGCGTGTTCGTGAGTCCACATGAGTTGATGTGTGCATGCATCTCATCTGTGTGGATGGGTGTGGCCCTCCCGTGCATTTGTTCACTGCAGGCTAAGGACCAGGCTCGCTGGATCGGGCTCTTCTCCCAGTTCTGTAACAAAACAGCCAATGAGGAGGAGGAGATTGTCCACAGACTCCTGGGGGACAAATTCAAGGTTGGTCTGCTTCTTGAGCCCTGCCCACCCAGTAACCTGAATGTTTGTGGCTCTCTGAGGGGATCTTTACACTTGGTCTCTTCCCAGCCACAGAAAGAGGTTAGAGCTTGGGCCTAGAATTTATTGAAAAAACTTGTATTCCTGTTACTATTTACCTTCATGACCTGAAATGGTCCTGAAATTGGGAAGTGGGGAGATGAGGTGGTGACCAAGAAATGCCTAACGGGGTGCCTTGTCCTGAAAGTGCTCTTTAGTCTGAGGTGGGAAGGCAGGGCCCTGTGGTAGGGTAACCAGTTGCCATCACATTGTTTCCAACTCATGGTGACCCCGTGTGTGTGAGAGTAAAAATGTGCTCCACAGGATTTTCAATGGCTGTTTGTTTGTGTGTTTGTTTTAAATAGATCACCAGGAAGTAATTTAGAGCTACCTCTGAGTAGATTTGAACCTTTAAACTTTCAGTTAACAGCCAGTCGCTTGACTGTTTGCACCACTCAGAGAGACTCATGATAGGATGTTCTTGATGTTAAATGCCATATTGTTGTTGTTAAGTGCCGTCGAGTCGGTTCCGACCCATAGCGACCCTGTACAGGGTTTCCGAGGGTGTAAATCTTTACGGGAGTAGAACGCCTCATCTTTCTCCCGTGGAGCAGCTGGTAGTT
Source organism: Chrysochloris asiatica (assembly GCF_000296735.1). Lineage (NCBI taxonomy): Eukaryota > Metazoa > Chordata > Mammalia > Afrosoricida > Chrysochloridae > Chrysochloris > Chrysochloris asiatica. Next base: position 193,383 of record NW_006408570.1, on the reverse strand, counting down.
TCGAACCGCTGACATTAAGGTTCGCAGCCCGATTCGTAACCACTGCGCTACCAGAGCTCCTCTGTTCCAACTCAAAGCGACTCTGTATAGGGTTCTGAGCAGACGCTGGTGGGTTTCAACTGCCAGCCTCCTGGCCAGCAAGGACTGTAGTTAGGCCAGTAATTCTACAGTGCCACACAGCAGTGAAAAAAATCAAGTCTAATAGAAAATTGAGGGTAGGGGTCTGGGAGCAGTATAAGCAGAATTTTTATGGGCCAATTTATTGAGTGCCTAGTTCTAATCAATGAATTACTCTTTCTTGCTGAGGGCACCAGACTTCCAGCAGGAGCTGTCTCAGGGTGGAAACAGGTGTATGGAAGGGATACATCTGGGATGGACTTTCCAGCATGGAATTTTGAGGAAAGCTGGTCAGGAGACCAGGTCAGGGAGCCTAAGGTTGGTTATAAAGACTAAGCTAGGCCTGCTGGTTCAAATGTTGGAAGGTAGGGACAGTTTGACAGTCTTCCACATCAGGTTGGAGCTGGGCCAAGGGACTGCCAAAGCTCTTTAAAGGAGGCCCTTTTCCCCTCACCGGGTCTTATGGGCTGTGGGCAATGCCCAAGGATGCAAGTCTCTCCCTGCTTCTCCTAAACCAGGGCCAGCTGGAACTTCTGCGAAGACTCTTCACAGAGGCCCTGTATGAGGAAGCTCTCAGCCAGGTGAGTGTGGGCAGGGCGAGCCATGGCCTTCTAGTCATGTCAACTGTCCAGGAGCAGCGGGGCTCAGCCTCTCATACCTAGACTGATAGCCAAAGCTGAATCGGTCTTAGGGAACTGGGCTGGGAGTCACTCACTGCAGACCTCCTGAACAGAGAGTTGCAGCCTGAGCTTTCCCCTTTCTTCCTCACCTGCAGTGGTTCACTCCAGAGGGATTCCGGTCTCTCTTTGCTCTTGTTGGGACCAATGGCCAAGGAATCGGAACCAGGTTAGGAGAGAATGTTCCTGGGCTTTAGGATTTATCCTTTAGGACTCCAGGTGGGAGATGGACTGAGGAAGGTAGCCACAGCTCCTTTAAAGCTAAGGTGGGACCAGCTGTGACTTGCCAGAACCCAGTGAGAAGGGAATCAGAAAGAATGAGGGGGCGGAGGTAGTTCTTATGGGGCCTTCATCTGTTGGGCACAGGGCTTCAAACTAGTTCATTCCCATTCAGTCCCCTGCTGAGAATTTGCTTTTCCACTCAGAAAGACTAAATCATAATATGTAGTTTAACAGGGTCACCAGGTGACTCCTATGTATAAACAAGAACCTTTCTGGTATGTATAAGGATCACTTGGGGATCTTGTTAAAACATGGATTCTGATTTGGTCTACCATGGGGTAAAAGAAGCAAATTCTCAGCAAGAAGTCCTAATTGGAATAAACCAGTGTAAAGGCTTGGTTGCAGAAAATAAGATGTGCTGCTCCCCCACCCCTAAGAAAAACATAAGGTTTGGGTGGGAAACCCTTCCACCTGGACTTAACTGCCTGGAGATGGAGAAGCCTGTGACCTAGGCCACCTCCTCTCTAACCATGGACTGAATGGCCGGGCCCCCAGCTCCCTGAGCCAGTGGGTCCATGCCTGTGATGCCCTGGAACTGAAGCCTCGGGACCGCGAGCAGCTGGACGCCTTTATTGATCAACTGTACAAGGACATCGAGGCAGGTTGGTAAGCTGGGGTGTTGGAGACCCTCTCGAGTCAGGTGGTGAATGCACAGTCCACTCCAGGAATGCTAAATTTACAGTGGAAAAAGGTAATCCCTGCGTGCCTTTGGGGAGCCTCGGATCTGTCCACAGAATGTGCAGACAAAGAAAGGCCAAGCAGAGACTCAGTGCTGGGACTGAAGTGCTGGGCAAATAGGGTGATGTTTCTAGAAAAGCAAAGTTTGTACCTCAGAGAAGCAAATTTGGGTAAAATGGTGGAGACCAGGCACATTAGTGTGGTGGGGTGGCTGGACAGCAGCGCCAGTCCCTGTGCACCTAAGCCTAGTTTTCTTTCCCACCTATAAAATGGGAAAAATAACGCCTGCATATTACTGTCTTAACAGCAACTGGCGAGTTTCTCAACTGTGAAGGATCTGGCCTCTTTGTACTTCAGAGCTGCTGTGAGTCATGACATTGAGGAGAGGGGTACTAGGGGGCATTTCTGCTTTGCCAAGTGGCCTTGAAAGCACAGTTAATTTTTCAGTTGGTTCCTTCTAGGCTGGTGGAATGAATCTGGGAGTAGGGTTAGGTCAGAGCTTTCTTGAGGCCACACCTGGGGTCTTTTTGTGCCATAAATTTTTCATTCATTTAACTGATCATGCTTGAATTTATGTTCATATATTATACCTTCTAGTGGGCCAGGCCAAAGCTCCGATTGTTGCAGAGGGAGGCGTAGGCTTTGGGCCATCACTGGCCTGTGAGATTTGGCACGGAGTGTTTGACTAGGAGGCCCTCAGGATTCTGGGAGGAGAGAGCTCATCAGGACCTGATGGGAGGGGAGAGCCAGCTCAGACAACTGCCTTTTCTTCACCTTAGCCTCCCACCCTCTGGGTTTCCTTACTACAAACTCCCAGGCTGCAGGCAGGGCCGCTCCACCCCTCCCAAACTGGGCTCTTAGAGGGCCCGGCTCAGCTGACCAAACATTCAGTAACAAACAGAGTTTAGTGAAGTGGTGTGAGTATCCTGTTCAGAGCCCTGGCCCTCCTGGAGACACTGGCAAATCAAACCTCGAATGAGCTTGGCCTGGGAGGAGGTGAGCAGGGCATTCATGGGGTGGCAGTGCATTTGTGCCTGTGCTCTGTGGTCTATACATGAGAGCCCTGGTGGATGGAGCACAGGACACTTGGGGCAGGGACCAGGAGACGAGAGGATGGACCCAGTGCTCTCTGTGGAGGCTCTTCAGTTTCTTAGCCAGTGGGCATCATTCCTGGCTTCCTCGTATGACCCAGGCAACCACAGCTGTGTCCCCAATGCAGAGACCTCCTTCCCAGAAAACAACTTCCTTTTGCATGTCACCGCCCTGGAGGATATTAAACCCGGAGAGGTGAGAGGGGCCAGGAGCCCTTGAGGGTGGGCAGTGGGCTACGGAAGTTCTCTTCAGGGATTGGGAGCAGCAGTAGGCTGGAGACCCTTAAAGTTCAGGTGCCCTATGGCATAGATCCTTTTATTCATGGGTATGCTCTCACCCTATCCCACTTCTTCAAAAAAAAAATCACCCTGGAATACCTCAGAGCAATGTTGAAAGGGCACTATAGATGCCCATGTTGTCCTCAGCCACCTCTTGATCAACAAATCTAATTTCTAAGAAACCAGGAGGAAATGGCTCCTTGGGGACTGGCATGGGTTTGGGGGTCTTGGTTGTTGGCACATGGTTGAATCTTTTTCCAGGACAACTAGCATCACACCCAGATACTCCTGACCCCAGTCAGAGACACTGACTGGCTTTAACCATTGCCTAAAGCCAACCCTAGCCCCTTCGATCTCAGGCACAGATGTCGGAGCCTCTTAGTGGCCTTCCTGCTCAAGGCCGGGGCATGGACACCAGAGCTACCCCTTTGCTGAAGGGCTGCTCAGGCCTGGATCCTGGGGGCCGGGGAAGGTTTGGGGAGTACTTTTCCCATCTGAGATGGACACCCCACCCTCTCCTGCAGGAAATTTGTATCAGCTACTTAGACTGTTGCCAGCGGGAACGCAGCCGCCACAGCCGCCACAAGATCCTCAGGTGAGAGCTGGGAACATGACAGGTAGCAGGCCTCTGGGCTCCTCTGTCCCTGTGGCTGTCTGACTTTCCTCTCCTCCCTCCCAACCCTCCCCAACCCCTGCAGGGAGAACTATCTATTTGTCTGTTCGTGTCCCAAATGCCTGGCAGAGGCTGATGAACCCAATGTGACCTCAGAAGAGGAGGAGGATGAGGAAGATGAGGACGAGGGAGGAGAACCAGAAGATGCAGAGCTGGGGGATGAGATGACTGACGTGTGAGGCCGCCCTGCCCAGACGGGCCTACCCCAGACCCTGCCAGAATGAGGGGCCCTTCCCATCCAGAGAAGAGGCTTAGGAGGAAATCCCCACCCCTGTTGCCTGCTTGCCCCCCATTCTAGCTCTGTCTCTGCCTGATGGGACGGAGAATGGACCCTTGGCCCTTCACCCCCCCCACCAGACCTCATGCCCTGGACACTGCTGCTGAGTTGGCTCAGACTCTGCGCTGTCACTGAGCCCTTCAGAATTGGCCTTCCCCTGAGGGACTCCACTTTAGGGTGTGAGGGGCTGGAACTGAGGCCAAGGCCTAACAGTATTTCTTCCCCTTGGCTCACAGCCGGCCCTTTCTCATTCACCTGAGCCGTCTCCCCCTCAATTTGCTATTCAATTTTGAGGGAAATAAGATAATCTCACGCAGCCTTGGAAACCCTATGGAGCAGTTCTATTCTGTACACATGGGGTCGCCGTGAGTTGGAATCAACTGGACGGCAACTATCAACAATGTGGCAAATCCTTGAAGCAGAAAGGGGGATGGGGAAAGGCTCCCTCTCCTTCTTCCCCACTTCCCACAGTGGTAACTGATAAGGCAACTGTTAGAGACTCCAAGAAGGAATTGGGCCTCCAGAGCATCTTCCGTAAGGCTGTCTGGGAGGGGACACTGGATTAGGGGGATTGCGTCCCTCTTCACCTCACTCCCATCACTGCAACAGCTGGGATCGTGGAAAGGCCCCTTCCCCAGATGCTCGAATCTCTGTACCTCGTGCCTTGCTTCAGCCCCTGGCACAATGACTGGCCCCATGAGGTATAGAAGAGGCCTGGTCTTCAGACAGGGCACATGGGAATCATTACCCCTTCCTTCCTCACACTTTCTACCTATCGAGGACTCTAACAGCATGGCTGAGACTTGGGGGCTGATAGGCCTGTGCTCCTTAAATTAGGGTGTTCTAGAGTCCTCTGGGCCAGTGAGGGTCTCTCATGGCCTCAATCTGTAGGGTTTCCATAGAGGAGCACTGAAGTCTTCCAGAAACCTAAAGGAACTGGACTAGAAACTGACATTCGCCCTGACCGTACCCCTCACTCCTCATTTAGCACTACCTATTGTTCTCTAGTTGGGGGCTGTTGGAATTACACCTCATCACTCGCAAGTCCTCCTTACCTACCTTCCTTGAGGGGCCTGCCTTATCTCTCTGCTGAGGGATCACAAGAAGGCAGGTGTGCACCACAGGCCTTTCCTGGATCATGCAGCCAGCTGGATCCTGCTTGGCTGGCCCCCTCACCTACTGGATTCTTATTCCTCCACAGCAGCCAGTGCCCTCCCCCAGGCCCACCTATCCACTGTTCTCAATAAAACATAAGTGGTGACTGGCCTCTGGAGGAATGCTTTATGGAGAATGGCTTCACAGGCTACCTGGGCATCCACATTGTTGTTAAGTGCCATCAAGTTCGTTCTGATGCTTAGTGACCCTACATAGGGTTTTAAGGTGTAGCTGGTGGGTTTGAATTGCCAACCTTGCGATTAGTAGTCCGGTGCTTATCCTACAACACCACACCAGGACTCTGGGGCACTCACATAGGTGAGTTCAAAGGAGTCCAGTAACCAGGCAGTGGTGGGAGATGGGAATCACAGGCTTCCTGTTTGAGCTCATCTCTGTTCCAAAAGCAAGAATCCTCTGAAGGTCCAGTGTGGGTTCCCACACCAGGCTACAAGTTGAGTTTTCTCCATCGAGGACTGAACTAGGGCTTCCACTGTGCTTGAGTAGACTGTTGGGATCATAGATAAGCAGTCTGGGCTGTGATCAGTAGCCTTAAGGGAATTGGGCAAATCATTTATTCTCGATTTCTTTTCCCTCAAAATGAGAGTATGGGACGAGTGAATTGTGAAGGCCCTTCCCGCCTCTGCGTATTCTTATTCTAAGAAACAGTTGCAACCCTGATGAGTAGCTTTATTGCTAAAAAGTCAGTGAAGGTTTAGTCCCGAAACCTCAAACGACACCCTCCAGTTACTGCAGGCAGAGCTGTCAACGTCATTGTGAAAAGACCGTGGGTAGGATACAGCAAGTTGTCTTTTGTTCCAGATCCTCTAGACAAGCCCTGGGGCTTGGGCAGGGAAGGCTAGTTGTGTGGTTTCATTCAGCCTAGCCAAGGCCCAAGCCTTTCCCTTGGTTCCCACTCCTTCCCAAATGCTCTCCCCAACTCCCAAACAGCAGAACTCCCAGGCTTCCCCTCCCCAACCCAGATTTGCTTATGGTTGGAATGTAGGATCAACTCTTCTACCAGAAGGTCCACGGGGGCTGCAGCAGCTCAAAGGTAGGAATGCTGGTGACATTGACTGGGATGGAAATGATGGCCCATGGCAGCCCATGCTGTTCCAGAGAGCGGCGGATCATGTAGCTGGGAAGGCATGAAGAGAGGTGGCGATGGTCATCTTCCCAACACCCCTTCATGCCCCGCTGTCCCCATCACTGGGAGTTTCAGAGCCTGAGGACTTCTTTGGCCCTCCAACTGGGGCACCCCATGATGAGGTCTGAGAGAAGGGGATAGTGATTGCCCTTGACCTCCCCGAGTCATGGCACCCAGCTGGTGCTGAGACAGAGCCCTCACCCATCTCGGCCGAGCAGGAAGAGGGCTGGGATGTCAGCTGTGCGCTGGGTACTGTCCTGGATCATTTCCACGTAGAAGCTGTCATTGTCAACTGCATTGTCCGAGATGATCACTGCCCGCCCGCCATGCTCCTGTACCACCCGGGTCTTGGACAGGAAGGAGCAGCCCCTGGAAGAGGTGGTGATGAGATGGAAACAGTCCTAGCTACCCCTTTCCAAACCATCATTCAAAAGGACAATGGAAGATTTTTGATTGTGGCTAATGATAGCCCAAGGAGTCCTGGTGTGACGCTGTGGGTTAATGCATATTTTTAAGCCCTTTATTGGGCTCTTATTGTTGCTGTTTAGTGCCATTGAGTTAGTTTGGATCCATAGCAACCCTGTGTAGGGTTTCTTAGGAGCAGCTGGTGGGTTTAAACCGCCACCTTGCAGTTAAAACTGACCTCGCAGTCCAGAGCATTAACCCGCAGTGCTACATCAAAATACTTTTAAAAAAGACATTTAAAAAAATTATGGCCAAGTATCACTAACAACTATATTTCCAAATCTGCCTTATGTCTGTTCTCTTGTGCTCACATATGCCTGCTCCTTACCCCCTCTCCACCAGAGCGATTTGGTCCTGGATGAAGAAACCGTTGCTGAGTTCCCCGCAGGCCTCTGGGGGTTCGGCAGGGACAAGGTGGATCTGCTCATACCTTGTGTGCTGAAAGACATTCAGATGGTGAGAGTGTGAAGAGATACATTCACTTTGGGACTGACTGAAGATCCCATCCAATTGGTTCCTCACAGTGTGAAAGAAACAGTTTTACTTGATTCTCACAAAGGCCTATCTGGTTGTCCTACCCCACCCTGCCTTTCTGAGATAGGGAGGGGAGCTGGTGTGAACCCAGACAGGGGAAGTGACTTGCCTTAAATCACAAAGTTCAGAAGTAGAGCTGGAAGAGGAAGTTGGCGCCCTTGGTTTCTCATTATGTCATGACAGCCGGTGCCCAAGTCTGTGTTAGACCCATGGGCGCAGCTGGAAGCGTTTCCTCCCTGCACTGCAGCCCCTGGAGGGCACAGCTGGATTCTGCTCCCTTCCCTGTCCCAGCACTGGGCCATGGCAGCACTCAGGTACTGGTTGAAGGGATGAGAGGGACACCTCAGAGCAGTGAGGAGGGGAGGAAGACAGGGTCAGAGTGGAGGGGCCTCCTGAAACTTACAAAGATACCTCCAAAGTCCTTAGCAGGAGTGGCTGTGAAGATGTATCGAATATCCCCAGGACTCAGCACTTGGAAGTACAAATAGTCATGGATGCGTAAGCCTGGAGGAGAAAAGGTACAGATGAGAGGCTTCTGGGACACAGACTGGTTCAGGTTCAGACCACAGACCCTTTGAGAGAGGGTGATACAGGTGATAGAGGTGATACAGATAGAGTTAGTAACCCCAGAGATTTGAAAACTCGTGTTATAGTGTGATCTCTCTGGGGAATTAATCCATGTCTGCTCTGGTGAGCTTGGGAGTTTCAAGGTGAAGCTGTGACAGCCTTGGTATAGTTTTCACTAAAACATAAAAGTGGACCTGTAATGACTGTTAAATGCTGTAGAGTTGATTCTGACTCACAGCGACCCTGTAGGGTCTGAAAAACTCATGAGCAGACACCTAGGGACAAGTATTGGTCTCCCTGTCCAAAGGAAAGAAGAGTAATGAAAATCAGAGATGCATGGAAACAGCCCAGATGGACTACTGGACCTTATGAACACCAGCGTCCATGACCCTGAGACCAGAAGAGCTAGATGGTGCCCAGCGACCACTCCTAACTGTTGTGACGGGAATCACATTAGAAGGGCTTAGTACAAAACGCAAAATCATAAAAGATTAGGCTTACTGGTTGTACCCTGAGACTATGGCTTTACTCACCCTTTACTACAGTCACCCTTAGGACTAGATCATCTTTCAGGTCTGGAACTGGGAACTCACACCAGTGCCTCAATTTTCAGCCAAACAATAGGTAGGTTTTTGAGGGGAACAATAACACTGGTAAGGTATGCAAACCTTAGAATAATCAACCATTTGAGATCAAAAGTGCAGTATCTACCCAAGGACAGGATGATGCACTGGATCGCGAGGTCAGTGGTTCAAACCCACCAGCTGCTCCTCGGAAACCCTATACAGGATCACTATCAGTTGGAACTGACTCCACAGCACTTAACAACAACAACTAAGAGGAGGCATGGAAACCAGAAACACAGGAAGGAAGTGGGATAAGTGATGTTACATTGTTTGTTGTTAGGTACCATCGAGTCAAGTCGGTACTGACACACAGTGACCCTATGCACAACAGAACGAAACACTGCCAGGTCCTGGGCTAACCTCACAATTGTTGCTAAGTTTGAGCCCATTGCTGCCATCATGTTGCCACTGCATCTCTCTGGGGGGGTCTTCTTTTTCTCTGACCCTCCACTTTACCAAACATGATGTTCTTCTCCAGGGACTGGTCCCTCCTGATAGATAATATGTACGAAGTATGAGAAGTCTGGACATTCTGGCTTCCAGGGAGCATTCTGGTTGTACTTCTTAATGGCTGTTTACAGCTTTTTCTCTGCATTTTGAGCTGTGCCCCATTAGCAAACGAAGGTCCCAAGGACTTTACTCCATTTGCGTCATACTTTGAGGAGGCAGCTCTTCTTCCCCAGTCACATTTTGAGTGTCTTCCAACCTGAGCAGTATTCTGCTGCTCTTCATCATGTTTCAATATTCAATAATCTGGTGCTGACAGTGTTCCACTGCTATTCATATGGTTTTCAGTGACTAAACATTCGGAAGTAGTCCGTCTCTCCTCCTTCCTAGTCTGTCTGTCTGGAAGCTCAGCTGAAACCTGTCCACCATGGGTGACCCAGCTGGTATTTTAAATACCCGTAGCGCAGCTTCCAGGATCTCAGCAACACACAAGCCACTGAAGTACAACAAATGACAGACGAGTGGTGGGTGACATAGAAGGATTGCAATAATCAGATGAAAAAAAATGTTTATGAATTGTTGAATGTAAAACTGATGATATGCACAATAAAACATTAAAAAACAAACAAAAAAAAACTGATGGTCTGCCCTGTAAATCTTCACCCAATTCATGTTAAAAAGTTAAAAAAAAAAAAAAAAAAAAAAAGTTGAACTCTTTTCCCATTGCCATTCCTCTAGTCCAGGCCTTCTCTTGCCCCAACTATTCCAGTTTCTTGTTTAACCTTTTGTTGTAGTTTGAATGAAAAAATTTACAGAGCAAATTGGTTTTCCAATCAGCAATTCATACACGTTTTGTGACTTTGATTGCAATCCCCACAATATGACAGGCTCCTCCCCACATCCTCACTGTGTTTACCTTTTCCATTCCTCCTTTCCTATTCCTGCTTTCGGAGCTCTTTTCCTGAGCAAATGCTACCCTTTTGATCTCAAATAGTTGATTATTCTGAGTGCATGCCTCCCTGGTGTTATTGTTCACCTTATACGCCTGTCCATTCTTTGGCTGAAGGTTGAGCCAGCTTCTTGATTGTTCTATCTGCTTCCATTCTTGCTCCTGATGGCCATTCCCCTGAACAACAGCCAGTGTTAATATCGTAACATACAAACATGATAATGTCCTCATCCCCAGGACTTCAGTGACTCCCCTTTGCACTTAAGATCTAATCGCAACTCTTAATCACAGTTGACATGATGCTGCTTGATTTGGCTCATTTCCTTACGATATATATTCAAGCTGCACTGGCCTTTCAGTTTCTTGGCCATCCAAACTCTTCACTTCTGGTCTTCTGGACTGTTTTCTCTACCTGGGATAAAACACTGGACCACAAGGTCAGTTTGAATCACAAGGTTGGTGGTTCCTCAGAAACCCTATCCAGTATTGCTAGGAGAACTGACTTGAAGGCACTTAACAACAACAAATATGTGGTGGTGGTATGCCATTGTGTTGATTCTGACTCATAGTGACCCTGTATAGGGTTTCCGAGGCTGTAAATCTTTACAGGAGCAGCAAGCCTCATCTTTCTCCCATGTAGCGACTGGTAGATTCAAACTGCTGATCTTGCAGCTAGCAGCCCAGCTCATAATCCACTATTCTACCAGGGTTCCATATATATATATATACACACAAATACACAAATATATAATGTAATACATATTTGTTGTTAAGTGCTGTCAAGTTGATTGCTATGAGTTGGAACTGACTCGATGGCATTATATAACAACATATATAAATATATATACAGTCCTGGTATAGCACTGTGGGTTAATGCACTAGACTAATGTCAGCTTGAACCACAAGGATGGCAGTGCAAGCTCACTAGCCACTCCTTGGAAACCCTATACAGGGTTGCTATGAGTCAGAACTGACTTGACAGCACTTAACAACAACATATGTATATATATATATATTGTTGTCTAGTGCCGTTGAGTTGGTTCCAACTCATAAGGATCCTGTATAGGGTTTCTGAGGAGCGGATGGTGAGTTTGAACCTCCAACCGTGCAGCCCAGTGCTTTTCTTACATAGTTACAAATATATATACAAGCCTGCCACAAGTCCACCAGCTGCTCCGCAGGAGAAAGACGAGGATTTCTGCAAAAATTTAAGAAGCCTAGGAAACCCTATACAGTGTCGCTATGAGTCAGAACCGACTTGAAGGCACTTAACAACAACATTGGTAGGTAGGTAGGTAGGTAGGTAGGTAGGTAGGTAGGTAGATAGATAGATAGATAGATAGATAGATAGATAGATAGATAGATAGATAGATAGATAGATAGATAGTTATATACATACATATACAAGGAGCTCTGGTAGTGTAGTGGTTATGAATTGGGCTGCTAATCTCAAGGTCAGCAGTTCAAAACTACAAGTGGTTCTGTGGAAGAAAGATGAGGCTTTCTGCGCCTGTAAAGATTTATAGTCTTGGAAACCCTATTCAGGGCTGCTATAAGTCAGAACTGACTCCCCAGCACATAACCACCATTTATACAAACACACACACACATATATAAAGATTTACAGCCTTGGAAACCCAATGCAGGGTTACTGCAAGTTGGAAATGACTTCACAACACACCACCACATGTACACTGAGTCCTGGTGTGGCACTGTGGGATAAGTATTGGACTGCTAACTGCAAGGTAGGCGGTTCAGAGCTACCAATCACTCATTGGGAACCCTATACAGGTCTGCTAAGAGTCAAAATGGACTTGACAACAATATACATACATAAACACACACAAGGGGCACACAAAATTCATGAAAACGTCCATTATCTTTTTTTTAAAATGTTTTATTGTGAATTATATATGATAGTTTACGTGGGAGAACTTTAGTTTTACATTCATTCCATCTTATATCATCTCACTGCCATGGTTCCAATCCCCTCCATGCATCATCAACCACTCAAAGGGTATATCCCAGAAACCCGCCCCCTACACTTCCCCC
>NW_006408570.1:122160-176555 GCF_000296735.1 Chrysochloris asiatica | reverse complement strand
GAACCGACTCGATGGCACTTAACAACAACAATATATATATATATAAAATATATGTTGTTAAATGCCGTCAAGTCAGTTCCGACTCATAGTGACCCTATATAGGATTTCCAAGGAACAGCTGGTGGGTTTGAACTGCCAACCTTGTGGTTCATAGTCCAGTGCCGATCCTATAATGCCACACGAGGAATCGAGAACTGCATTATTGTTTAGTGCCACTGAGTTGGTTCCGATCCATAGTAACCATGTGTAGGTTTCCCAGGAGTGGCTGGTGAGTTTGAACCACCGACCTTGCAGTTCAAACTGACCTGATCCAACACATTATCCTGCAGTGCCACACCAGAACTACACTAGTGTGACTTTAAGAGGGAAAAAAAAAAGGTCCAGTAAAAACTGTAGCTTCTGAGGGAATCTGCTGAATCAGTTACATTCCAGTCAGAGGTCAGCTCAAAAAGCTTTTGGTATTACAAAGGGATAATCCTGATTGATAGGTTTTCTCAAAGGACACTGGATGATCCTAGGGAGTTATTAGGAAGAAGCTTTTTTAAAATTGAAAACTGCATTAGTGAGAAAAAGGCCAGGAAAATTGTAGTGAAGATTGATTTCCCCCAATATTGACATGCACCTATAAGAATTTCATTAAGAAACTTTACCCTAGCTACTCTGTAGCCCAGCTGTTGCCTCTTAAGACTTCTTTTTGTTCCCATAACTACAGGAGCACTGAAAGGGAACATGATACTGCCCTCTTGATGTGGTGTAAGTTGAAGAACACAGAATTCTTTGGGGGAAAGATTGTTGCTGTTGTTGTTAACCATCATCAAGTCGATTCCAATTCACAGTGACCCTGTATAGAGTTTCTGAAGAGTGGTTGGTGGGTTTGAACCACCAACATTTTGGTCCAGAGCATATCCTATAGCATCACACCAGGACTCTGTTGGGGAAAGATTAGAGAGATGGAAACACTGCCTTCAAAAGTGTATAGACCTTCTGTACGCCAATGTTCATGGCAGCACTTTTCAGAACAGCCAAAGTGTGTGGTACATATATACAATAGAATATTGCTCAGCTATAAAGAGAAATAAAGTTCTGTCACAGCACTGGTGAACCGTGGAAACATTATATAGAACAAAAGAAATTGGTCGCAAAGGACAAATACAGTATGATCTCACTCATATGAAATAAGCAAATATGTAGAAACCAGAGATTATTCATTATTACCAGGGGTCCAAGGAGCTCTGGTAGCATAGTGGTTACGAATTGGGCTGTGAACCCTAAGGTCAGCAGTTCAAAACTATCAGCTGTTCCACAGGAGAAAGAGGAGGCTTTCTGCTCCTGTAAAGATTTACAGCCTCGGAAACCCTGTACAGGGTCGCTATGAGTCGGAACCGACTCCACAGCACATAACAATGACAACCAGGGGTCCAAAGGAGGGTAAAAGGGAGAGTTTTTGCTATGGGTCATTGATGGAATGTTTGGGGAAGGATAGACATACTGATGGCATAACATGAAAATAAATGTCATTGTATTGTAAATGTGGAGGCTGTTAAGCTAATGAATGTATATATTTTCACAACAATAAATATTTAAAGCAAAAAAAAATTTTTATATACCTAGATGGAGGTTATGTTAAGAAACAACAGCTTCACTTTTTTTTTTTGAAAAATATTTTAGCATTTGGTTTTTATTAACCATACTGCAAAACTGTTTGAACTGCAATATCGGCAGTTCAAGCTCACCAGCTGCTCTCCAGAAACCCTATACAGGGTCACTATGGGTTGGAACTGACTTGATGGCACTTAACAACAACATCACTGTTTAGGAGTCCTGGTGTGGTGCTGTAGGATAAGCACTGGGCTGCTAACCACAGAGTTGGCAGTTTAAACCTACCAGCTGCTCCTTGGAAACCCTATACAGGGTTGCTTTGAGTTGAAAGCAACTCAACAGCACTTAACAACAACAACATCAATATCTAGGAGGCTTGGTGACATAGTGGGTTATACACTGGGCTGCTAATCAAAAGGTCAGCAGTTTGAATCCACTAGCCACTCTACAGAGGAAAGATAAGGTTTTCTGCTCTCGTAAAGATTTGTAGAAACCCTATATAGGATCGCTATAAATCAGAACCAACATGATGGCACACAACAAACAGTAGCAGCAACATCGTTATCTAAGGGGCACTGGGGTACTATAGCATAATAACTGAATTGCTAAACAATGTCAGCAGTTCAAATCTAGCAAGAGAAATATGAGGTTTTCTGTTCATGTAAACATTTACAGCCTATAGAGGGCTGCTATGAGTTGAACCTGACAGATCAGCACCTAACAACAACATCAAATGGGGTTACAATAGTTAATTTGTAGATCCAGCTTTATACTCCTTAGGTTTATTTATTTAACTTTTTATTGCAAATTGAGTGAAGGTTTCTAGAGCAGATCATCAAGTTTACATTTAAAATGTCAGACACGTCGTTTCATCTCGCTGATTACAATCCCCTCAATGTAACATCACTTATCCCACTTTCTGTTTCTTGTTTCCAGTCCTCATTTCCCAACCCTTCTGAACTTTGTCCCTGGGTAAATGCTGTCCTTTTGATCTCAAATGGATGACCATTCTATGGTGTGCATACCTCACTAGGTTTTTGTCCTCTCTGTATACCTATCTTAAGAAGCCCTGGTAGCGTTGTTGTTGTTGTTAAGTGCCGTTGAGTCGGTTCCGACCCATAGCGACCCTGTACAGGGTTTCCGAGGGTGTAAATCTTTACGGGAGTAGAAAACCTCATCTTTCTCCCACGGAGCGGCTGGTAGTTTCGAATCGCTGACCTTAAAATTCGCAGCCCGATTCGTAACCCACTACGCTACCAGCGTAGTGGGTTATAAATTGGGCTGCTAAATTAAAAGTTGTCAGTTCAAATCTACTCCACGTGAGAAAGATGAGGCTCTCGGCTCCCACAGGGTCACTATGGGTCAGAACCAACTCGATGGCACACAATATATACCTATCTTACTGCTTCTCTGAAAAGTGAGTCACAGGGGTGAGTTAGTTCCAGATCTGAAGGGTGACCGTGGGCCACAATCTCTGGGTTTCACCAGTCTCTATCTGACCAGTAAAAAGTTTACATTTTGATATTTTTCTTTAATAAAGGTTTCCATGATTTTTTGTAGCAATACTTTTTTACTTACTTTTGTACATATACATATATGGGAATATACATACAGCGTTTGTACTTGTGTAGGTGCAGATTGTATGTGTGTGCATGTATACGACATATGTGGTGAGTGCTCGCACCTGTATCTCCAACTTGTATTTTTCAACTGTCCCTTGTGCCTGGTCCCAGTCGCAACCCTTGGCCACCTGGGTCAGCACTAGTATGGGGTGATCGGTCCTGCTTCAACGTAGAAGGCTGAGGACTCGAGCCCAGCCTCAGGCTACACCTAGCGCTTATCTCTGGGGACCAGCACCCACCCACTCTAGCCGCCTGTCCCAGCACCTGCCCTGCCCCGAACTCACGAGGCCCCCAAGGTGACCCGTGGCCACCGGCCCGCGACGCGTGCAGGCTGAACGGCCTGCCCTGCAGCGCTGTTCCACCCGTTGCTCACCGTGGGCCGCGACGCACGCGGGGAACCAGAGCACGAGACAACACCAGCCCGCGGCCCCAGGGACCATTTCCAGGGCCCGGACCGACTCTGCGCTTCCTCCCAGCGCCCCGCCGTGGGTCCCCAGCCGGACTTCAGCCTGACAGCTCCAGCCTCCCGCCCACAGACCCGCTCTCCCCGCTTGTTGGCTGGCGGGGACGAGACCCACGGCCGATTGGCTCTGACGCCTGCCGGTGTAGACTTACTTTCCGCCTCTGCGCCTTAGTCCACTTCCCATTGGTTAAGAGAAGTGGGGCCGAAGGCTGACTGTCTTAAGCTCTGAACAGCAAATGCCAGCCCTCACCTAGCTTTGCTCAGTTTGGAATCGACTCTCTAAGGCTTTGCTGCCTGTGGGCGGGCCCGGGAGAATAGTGTGGGCACGCGGCAAGAATCGCTTCAGTCAAGTAAATGTCTGGCCGTTAGCTCCTGCTATCTGGGCTGGATCCTTTCCATGGCCACCTCGCAGTACTCCCAGGCGCGAGCACACTGCTTTGCTTCTGATTCCCAAACCCTTGCCACCCTCACGGGAAGACATTTATCTAACGACTCAGCGCTCTTGGTTCGGTGTTCAAGGCCCGCCCGTCTTGTCTTAGTTGCATTACTTGCACGCTCACTATCTGCAGGGACTGGAAACTCGGTCTGATGATCAACCCCAGCCGCGGGTAGATCCAGAAAACGGGTACTGGGGCTAGATTCCCACCCCGCCTCGTTATCACATATTAACGGTGGGAAACGGTGACTTTGAAACCATTTCTTAACCTGAGTCTCCGTTCCCTCATCTGTAAAATAGATATAATAATAGTGTTGTGAGGATTGAGATCATAAAGTGCTTAGCACAGGTCCATGCCACCGTTAGCGTTCAATTAATGTATGCGTTTATTAAACCCCTTGGTTTAGCGTCCAGTGGGAAATAGGGATGGAATCAGGGTTAGTTGATGACGCAGACAGAGCAAGTGTCCTACATGGTCGAACAGGAAAAAAACACGATCGGAATCAGATCTTTTGACTCAGATCGTGCTTTCTTTGGTTGTTACTTACGTGTCGAGAACTAGAGCGCCCTTGGAGGTCCACCCTTTGGTCCTTCTAGCCTTGCCGACTCTATGGCAGATGAACCATAGAGTAGGGGAAGTGGCTCCTCCCTTTCCTCTCCGGCACAACAGCTGGGCGAACCTTCTCGGGATTTCTCTGGCGCGGGGGATTGTGGGGTTGCTGGGCGGCCCGAACCCGAAGAAGAGAGGAGGAGGAGCGGTCCGCTAAATAAGCTTTCAAAATGATGGTGAGTGGTGTCTCTTGCATCCGTCGCCATCCGCTGCCATTCGGCCCGTGGCTGACACCGCCAGGCTGGGACCCACCTCATAGGATCATCTCCTGCTTATCAACTTTGTTTCCACCCTGACCCCAGCCTGTGGGCAACCCCGGCTGCCGCGGCCTGGCTCGATCGTGGCACGGAGCCGGGTCCGTTGGCGAGGGCAACGTGGGTCTCGAGGGGAGGCTCCTGTCGGGCGGGGTGAAGACTACAAGTCCCAGGGCACTTCGGAACCGCGAACCCGTGTCGCGGACCTCGTTTTCAGAGTCCCCCATCGGGTATTGTGTGAAAGGAGTGCGGGCTGGGCGTGCTTAGTGCTGTCTGTCAGCAGCAAGACTAGGAAGCTGGGACGCACATGAGAAGCTGCATGTGAAGATGCTATATACTTCCTAGAATGGATAGAGGCAGAGTTTTGTAGTGGGGGACTTTATATTAGGTCGCCCGCTGCCCCCCAGCCTACCTGCTTCAGCATAAATTGAAACGGACTCTTCCATTCGTATTTTCATTCATAAACCCACTCGTTCATCCAGTAAATGAACGTATATTTGAATGTTTACTGAATGTACCAAGGTTTATTGCAGGGTGTGCAGCTTCTCAGTCAGAACGGGCAGGATAGGGACACTGCACTCAGAAGTGGGAAGGTGGGGACTCTGGCCCTCCTTTCTGCACCTCCTGGTGTGGCATTAGACCAGGCTTTTCTAGTTGGCTTTTAACTCTGTCTGGTTCATTTCCTTATAGTATTGGGCTGGTGGATCTAAGAGCTCTCTTTTCCAACAATACCCTTTTTCTCCAGCTCAGAGCTGCAGGTACCTTCTGGGTACAAACATAGATAGTATCTACTGAGTTGCTGTTGAATAGGGTCAGCTCTTAAGGAGGATTTTTGCTGGGTAAATTCTAAAGATACTGTTCCCTGTGCAGCGGGCAGTTCACTCATTCATTGTGGCCTCATGGTCCAACTCAGTCCTCTATTCTTTTCCTACTTCCTGGTGGTGTTGGTTATGTGCCGTGGAGTCGGTTCCTACTCATAGTGACCCACGTACAGCGTTTCGGAGGCTGTAATCTTTACGGGAGCAGAAAGCCTCATCTTTCTCCAGCGGAACAGCTGGTAGTTTCGAACTGCTGACCTTAAGATTCGCAGCCCGATTTATAACCATTACACTAACTGACACTTGAGTGTTGTTCCTTCTGCTACTATATGCCCTGTGAATCCAGCATGGTTTGACCAAGATAAAAGGAACCTAGACTTAATTGGCAACTCTCTCCCACCTCTGGACCTCCAGCACCACCCTTTTAAAATTCGCCTTCACTTTCTGGGCAGAAGCATAATATAAACAGTTGACAGAGCTCTGGAGCTATCTTGAATGCCTAGGTTTATAACTCAGCTCTTCCACATACTGTGTGACTTTAAGCATGTTACTTAATTTTGGTCCTTAGAAGGGAGAGCAATGAATAGAGTATTATTACAGGTTAAATGAATTAATCTATGTAAAGTACTTAGAACCAGGCTTAGAATGTAGTAAGCACTCAGCAAACATTAGTTATTATTGTTCAGCTAGGTAGTTGCTTACTTCCTCCCTGTAGTCCATCCTGCTGTCAAGGCTACCAAGAGCTTGGGCATTCAAAGAACTGGGAATCAGGTTCTGTTTGGTAATAAAACCTTTCATCAAGGGACTCCAGACCACTGCACTTGGGGTTTTCCTAAACTAAGCCCTGTTCTCTATTTCTTGGTTCAGTCTCCTTTTGGAATGTGAAACCTCTTTTTACCAAGAATCCTCCTTGCCATCATCAGATTGATTGGTCTCTGGTATTCTAGAAGCCTTACAGAATAGTAAAAGGGGCCCGGAAAGCTTCAGTCCTGTGACTGTTGTCCTGCTTGTACACAATGTAAATCCTTGCCTTTGCGGTGTTTAGCATTCCTAGGCTAAAACTAGCCATGTTTTTGTTTTCTAAAACAGCAAGCTGAGTAGCCCCACTGCTGTCCAGTACATTCCTACGCATAGTGACCGTACAGGGCAGAGTAGAGCTGTCCTATAGGGTTTCCCAGGCTGGAAGTCTCTAGCAGAGCAGCTGCTTAACACTGTGCTACCTGCTCTTTTCAGACCTAAGTGTGCTTCATAATAATTTTTAAGGAAGGTAAAGAAAAATACCATTAAGTTAAAATTCCGAAACCTTTTGTGATTGTTGTTGCATGACGTCATGTTGGTTCTGACTCATAGTGAGAAATTCCTTTTTGGGATCTCCAAGGAGCAGCTGGTGAGTTTGAACCATTGACCTTGTGGTTCAAACCAATCTTGTGGTCCAGTGCTTTATTGCACAGTGCCACACCAGGACTCTCCTGGGCATATTGCTAGATTCTGCTATTGTCCCTTTCTTGAGAAGTAAAAGCAAGTGGGATTGAAAAGTAATTTAGGGACAAAATCTGGGCTTTCCGTAGCAGTACCTGGTCCTGGGGAATTGACAAAAAAGGACACATCCTGCTTGATGTGCCTTAGCTCAGTCTGAATTAAGTCAAGAAGCCAGTGCTGTCATATTTCATGTCTTGTGTCAAGCACTTTCTAGTACGTGATGTTGTTGTTAGCTATTGTCAGGTTGACCCCTGACTCCTGGTGCCCTAATGCACAGTGGAACAAAACACTGCCTGTTATGATCCATAGGTTTCTCAACTGCTGGTTTTCAGAAGTCCATCTCCAGGCCTTTCCCCCTAGTTTGTCCTAGTCTAGGAGCTCTGTTGAAACCTGCTCAGTATCCTAGCAACACGCCAGTCTTACTGACAAGATGAGATGGCTGCATATAAGGTGCATTATCAGGAATTAAGCCTGGGTCTCCCACGTAGAAGGCAAGAATTCCATCACTGGCCTTCAAATGCCTCCGCTAATGTTTATAGCAAGGGGTCTTTGTCTTTGTAGCATAGTGGATTTTGAGTTGGGCTGCTAACTACAAGGTCAGTAGTTTGAATCTACCAGTTGCTCCATAGGAGAAAGATGAGGTTTTTTGCTTCTATAAAGATTTACAGCCTCGAAAACCCTATGCAGGGTCGCTATGAGTCGGAACTGACTAGGTGACTGACACATAACCACCACCAATATGTGTGTCAATTGAAATGTTAGCACCACCACTGCTGGATGTTGCTTACGTATGACTCATCTTGCTAGTCTACAAATCAGGGTTGCTGTATGTAGTCTTTACCTTTGGGAGCTCATACATTAAGATGGATGAGGATGATGTAAAGGTTGTGAGCAACGCTAGGTGAAGAGTTATAGGATGCTCTGTTCAGGGTATTTTTGTTAGCAAGTCCTTGGAAGCGTTGGGGTTGTGAAGAATTGTTGGACTGGTGGTAAGAAAGTGGTATTGGGAGAAATCAGCAGGATGG
Source organism: Chrysochloris asiatica (assembly GCF_000296735.1). Taxonomy (NCBI): domain Eukaryota; kingdom Metazoa; phylum Chordata; class Mammalia; order Afrosoricida; family Chrysochloridae; genus Chrysochloris; species Chrysochloris asiatica. The sequence goes on along the minus strand of NW_006408570.1, from coordinate 168,249 downwards.
CTCTTGTTAGTGCCGTGGAGTCAGTTCTGACTCATAGCAACCCTGTATAGGGTTTCTAAGGCTGTAGATCTTTGTGGGAGTAGAAAACCCCATCTTTCTCCCGCAGAGCAGCTGGTGGGCTCGAACCACCAACTTTTTAGTTTGCAGTTTAGTGTTTATCCTACAGTTGGCTCTGGGTGGGATAAAGTTTCACATGGAGTCTCTGGGTGGTACAAACGATTAAAGGCTCACCTATTAGCTAAAAAGTTGGTGATTTCGAACCCATCTAGCAGTGCCTGGGTAGACAGACCTGGTGGTCTTCTTGTGAAAGGTCATAGCCCCGAAAACCTGAGGAGTTGTACTCTGCACACACTGGGTCACCGTGAATCGGGATCGACTCCGCAACAACTGACAACCATTGCAAGGTGGGGTGAGCAAATACCTACAAGAGCATTGAATAAACTAGCCTGTTGGTTTGGTGAAAGAACTGAAGTGTGCTGCTCCCTCCAGGGCAGGGATGACCTCAGAGAAGACTTGAGGCCTCAATTCTCCCAAGTAATCACTAACCGAAGTATCCTGGGAGCCTGGGGCTTCCCTTATAGAGGGCCTCAGACAGTAGTAGGCCAACTGGAGAGGCAGGAAAGAATGTGAGAATAAAGAAGCTATTTCTTGCTACCAGAACGGCACCACCAGGAAAAAGGTCCAGAGTACTATCTCTGCCTAGCCCCAGATTTCAGGGGTTGTCTGGAAAAGTTTTTTTAATGTGTTCATTAGAAAAGAGTTGAAAAGAAAACAATAAACAAATAGTATCAAGTGTGAAAACCCATTCTCTTACTCCTTCAAGTTTGGGGGGCATCCTTCCAGTCCCTTTTTATGGTTTTACATTTTCTGCCTTGCCTCCTCTTCTCCATTTTTAGAAAGCTCTTTTTGTTTTTGTTGGGTTTTAAGTGCAGACTGGACTATGCCATTCCTCTGCTTAAAGTCTCTCCAGGACTTTTCCTTTGTGGTAGAAATACAGTTAAACTTCTACTATGATGTGTGGTGCTGTAGGGTAATTATTGGACTCCTAGCCACAAGTTTGACAAACCCACCAGCCACTCCTTGGAAACGCTAACAGGGTCGCTGTGAGTTTGAACCAACTTAGACCTGCTAGTCTGTGATCTGGTTCCTGGCTGCCTTTGCAGCTTTATTCCAGTTGCCCTCTTGCTCTCACTACCCTCCAGCTATACTGGCCAAGTGGGTTGAGCTTGTTAAGGAATTGCCCAGTTACTATGAGGTCGCTATGCTGGACTCTGTGGTATGTGAATTCCTCACTCTTCATTTATTACATTGAGGCAGTCCTGTGCTTTTCCTGCTTAGCTCTCCAGAGTACTTCTAAGTACTAAGTAGATAAGGGCAGTGGCTTCCAACTTTTTTTTAAGCAATCCAAAGTAAGAAATTTTAAATACAGCCTACTAAATGAGGCTTTCTACTCCCGTAAAGATTTACACCCTCGGAAACCCTATACAGGGTCGCTATGGGTCAGAACCGATTTGATGGCACATAACAACAACAACAACAACAACATAACACAGAGCTAAAAGCTTCAAAATAATATTTACCTAAGGAGGCCTGGTGTACTGTGGGTCAGACATTGGACTGCTAACTGTAATATCTGTGGTTCAAACCCACCAGCCACTATGTGGGAGAAAGATACGGCAGTGGGTGTGGTTTTTGGTTACTATATTCTGTTTCACTCACATTAAAAAATTAGTTGTAAATAGTGATTTGGAAGACTTGCTCTGGTCTATGAGCTCATCTTTGAAGACTCAGACTTGGGTGCAGGAGGCAGAACCCTGATTTGCTAAACTGAGGAACCACTACCTTTGCCTGATGGTCACTGGAGCAAGGATATCGAAGCAGGCTCTTTAAGCAGATATCCCATGTCTTCCCAGTCTTTCTGCAAATCAGGCCCCTACAGAGATAGTGCCTAGTCTAGGGCCTAATGTAAAATAGAGAAAAATATCTTTGGGATCTCTGGCTGGAGATTAATCACCAAGAAGCTTTATGGTGCCCACATGAGAACTCAAGTAGGAGTGGAATTGTGACAGTACAAGTTAGATTTGCTGTCGTTGTGAGAGGCAAGACAGTGGTGCCTTTTGTTTCTCTTATTTCCCAGCTTGGAGTGAGCATCATGGGGAAAACTGCCGGTCCATGCAGCTCCAGGACAATTTCTGCAGCTGTTGGCACTTTTGGGTTTTGTGTGTCTGCTTCTTGATGGAGCTGTACAAACCAGTGAATGTTTTTTAAGGAGGGGTGATCTCCAAGCACAGCCTTCTCCCCTCACTTGGGCTGTGTCCAACTTCCTCAGCACAGGAGTGGCAAGTCTGTGTTCATTTAGCTGAGTCCTACAGAGCATCTCTGCAGGGGGTGCTGTGGCCTTAGCGAAGTTGGAGCTTTCAGGGTTGAAGCTGGTTGGGCAATGAATGTGGTAGGCCATGGGGAAGGTGGTTTTTTAAAAGCCTGCAGATAATTCAGCTATAGGAAAGTGGGAGCATTTGTCCTCCTTACCCCCACCTTGAGTCTCATTGTAATTGATGATCATGCTAGGGTGCATTAGAAGTAATTGTCTGTTCTTTCTTTAGCCCACACCAGTTATCCTGCTGAAAGAGGGGACTGACAGCTCCCAAGGCATCCCCCAGCTTGTAAGTAACATCAGTGCCTGCCAAGTGATTGCTGAGGCTGTGAGAACCACCCTGGGCCCCCGTGGCATGGACAAGCTCATTGTGGATGGCCGAGGTAAGTCTGCATGCTTCTTCAGGCCAGTGCGCAGGGATGGAGTTTCCTGGGGAGTGTTTGAGCTGGCATAAAAAGTCCTGTGCTTTTAAGTTCTCCTTTGTATGATTACTAACTCGGAACTGTTCCATTCCATACATTGTTCTGCGTACTGTGACCCATGTGGGTAAGATAAGGGAGAGGTTAGACGCAGGAGTCTGCTACCTTATAAGGAGATGCAGCCTAGAACGAAGGAATCGACAGCAGTGCAAGCTAGGGAATTGGAGTGGGTGGATCTAGCCCTGTGTGCTCTGGGAACTCAGAGATGAATTGGGGGGACTTAGGGTTGGAGACATGAAGCAAATGTAGGCAAGTAGAAGAAAGGGCATTTCAGTGGTCAGGAGTGTGGTGAGAGGTGAGTACAGAGCAGTGTGGCCCTAGAATTTTGGAAAAGCAGGTGAAAACTGGCTGGGTGGGTAGCATGGGACCATAGTTTAGAGGGCCTAGGGTTTCAGACCAGAGCATTTGCGCTTAAGTTGTCACTTAAGCTCCACACCACCTGATAGAGCACATGGCTGAGGTGAATGATGGGCATGAAACCTCATGGCTGTGGTGCTGCAAGGTGGGCATTTTGGTGTCCCATGTTGTTCTTATTGTTGTTAGGTGCTGTTGTGTTGGTTCTGTCTCATAGTGACCCTCTACACAACAGAACGAAACTCTGTGTGGTCCTGTACCATCCTCACAGTCATTTTGAACCCACTGTTGCTGCCACTATGCTAATCCATCTCATACGGGGTCTTTCTCTTTTTAGCTGACACTTCACTTTACCAAGCATGATGTCCTTCTCCAGATACTGGTCCCTCCTGATAATATGTCCAAAGAATGAGAGAAGAAGTCTGGCCATTTAGGCTTCTAAGGAGCATTCTGGCTGTATTTATTCCAACTCAGACTTAGTTGTTTTCTGACAGTTCACGGTACTTTTCATATTCTCCAGCACCATAACTCAGATATATCAATTCTTCTTCTGTCTTCCAACTTCTACAGACATTGTCCAGCTTTTACATGCAAATGAGACTATTGGACCTACTATGGCAAACTTACATCTTTGCTATTAAATGCTTGAAAAAAGAGGTCTTGTGCAGCAGATCTGCCTAATGTAATATGTCATTTGATTTCTTGACTGTTGTTTCCATGAGTGTTGTTGGTGGCTCCAAGCAAAATGAAGTCTTTGAAAACTTCAGTCTTTTCTCTATTTATCCTAATGTTATTTATTGGTCCAGTGGTGAGAATTTTTGTTTTCTTTACATTGATGTGCTACATAGGCTGTGGTCTTTGAACTACATCAGTAAATATTTTAAATTGTCTTGGCTTTCAGCAAGCAAGGTTGTATTTGAGTCTTCCTTCCAATCCTGATGCCATGTTCTTCATTTTATCCAGCTTTTCAGATTATTTGCTTAGTATACAAATTGAATAAGTATGGTGAAAGAATATACCCTGGTGCACATCTTTCCTGATTTTAAACCATTCAGTGTCCCCTAGTTCTGTTTGAACAACTGCCTTTTGTTCTGTGTATAGGTTCCCATAATCATAATTAAGTGTCCTGGAATACTCATTCTCTGCAGTGGTATCCATAGCTTGTCATGATCCACACAGTTGAAAGCCTTTGCGTAGTTAATAAAGCACAGGTAAACAGCTTTTTGATATATTCTGTTTTCAGCAATATGCATCTGATGTCAGCTGTGATATCCCTAGTTTCATGTCCTTGTCTGACTCTGGGAGTTCTCTGTTGTACTGTTGTAGCTGTTTTTGGATTATCTTTAGCAAATTTTAGTTACATGTTATATTAATGATACTTTCCAATGATTTCCTGATTCCATTGGGTCACCTCTTTTTGGAATGGGCACAGATCTGGATCTTTTCCAGTCAATTGGCCAGGAAGCTGTCTTCAAATTTCTTGGCATAGATGAGTGTGCCTCCAGTGCTGCATCAGTTTGTTGAAATTTTTCAATTTGTATTCTCTCCTCAGAGCCTTGTTCTTTGCTAATGCCTAGACCACACCTTGGACTTTTTCCATCAGGATCTTTGACTCTTTCTGTGCTATCTCTTGAATACAGTCTATTTCTTTCGGGTACAGTGACTGTGTATTCCTTTCATCTGTTTTTGGTGCTTTCTGTATCATTCAATATTTAGCCATAGAATCCTTCAGTGTTTCAAGTCAAGGCTTGAAGTTTTCAGTTCTTTTCAGCTTGAAAAGTGCTGAGTGTGTTCTTTTGGTTCACTTTAATTTAACAATTGACTTTGTCCTCTCTGGCCTCCCATGTCTTTAGCTCACTAGAGTCTGGACTGAGGGCTAGCCACATCAAGGGGTTTTGTGGGCACTAAATGGTCTATCATCCTCTATGAGGGTGGCAGGCTCAGCTTCTTGTGTTTGCCCTTTTTTATTTCTGACAAGAACCATTTGGAGTTGTCTCTGGTCACTCCCTTGTTTGATGAAGCCATGAGAGGGAGAAAATGCCCCTTCATGCTGAACCGTATTATTATTTGACAATACTAGGGTGATTAATTGTTCTCATTTTTAAAATATGTATTTTCTACATCTGGTTGAGCTGTGCTAAAGCAGGAGAGCAGTTATAAGAGAATTGGGAGGTGATGGTCTTTGGAAGCTTTTATTTTAGGTGGCCCTGTGTACACAGAGCTGACTCTGTATAAAAAGACAATTGCTATCCTTTCCAGCTTCATTCCTGTTGTGATCCCCTCTGTCCCATGCCAAGAAAATGTTCACAGACTTCAAGTCCAACTAGAAGACAGAACTTAAGGGAGGAGTTTTGCATTTTTATTTTGTGTTTGTTCCTTTTAAGGTAAAGCAACAATTTCTAATGATGGAGCCACAATTCTGAAGCTCCTTGATGTTGTCCATCCTGCAGCAAAGACCTTAGTGGACATTGCCAAGTCCCAGGATGCTGAGGTAGGAAAAATCCTGTGTATTTCATGAAGGGAGAAACACGTTTCTACTTGCTCCTTCGCTTTTCTCGCTAAAAAAGAAATGTTGGTTTTATACCTAAGATTGCAGTTGCACACGCTTGAAAAAAATATACTTAAATGGAATTAATAGTCTAAAACTCATTATGTCTAATTTTTCATAGTTATTAATGTAGAGGTGAATGGCAGCAGTCTTTAGAACTAAGTCTGCTCCCTGAAGTCTCTCATTCATATGAGCTACTAAGAAAAGACGTTAACCTCTGATCTGTTTGTCACCTTATAGTTTGTAGGTGGAAACACTAAGATTTCTAGTCTGGGGTTTGGAACCATTTTACTAGACGTTTGATAATAATGTTAAAAATAACAGATTTGCATTTTGAGAGTACATTGGACTTTTTGGAGTCCCAGAGTGGATCAAATGGTTAAGAACTTGACTGCTATCCAATAGGTTGGTAGTTCTAATCCATTTAGAGCCACCTTAGAAGACAGGCCTGGCCATCTGCTTCAAGGTCACAGTCTTGAATCCCTTTGGAGCTGTGACTCTGCACAACTGTGGTCACCATGAGTCAGAATCTATTCACGGGCAACTTACAGCAACATAGAATACATATATCCTGAGGTTATATGAAAAGATTTATTGGGGCCAGTATCCTAGAAAACGATCTGATTTACATGAAGGGGCTTCAGAAAGTTCATGGAAAAATTCTGTTAGCTTTTCATTCCATTTTCCCATGAATTTTCTGAAGCCCTCTTATATATTTTAAAGTGGGATGATTCTGTTATTTGATCTGTTACTGTCATCAACAAGGGAATAAACGTCATTATTCTGAGATTTGACAGTCAAATCCTTTTCCAATAAAGCTTCTCTTTTCTTGAGAACCCCTGCCATCCCACAGTGAGCATACATGAGTCAAAATTGAAAATAGAGCTTAGACCACAGCATATAAAGTCATCGTCGAAGGTGGCTGGTTGCCTGGTTCTATACTGTCTTCATGGTCTTTAGTCTCTTGGGGCCCGTTGTTGTGGTTCTTGTGAAAACACCATCTCATTGAGGCTTGCCTTTGTTTTCACTGACCCTTTCTCTACTTTATCAAATGGGATGTCTTAATCAACTAAGGAATCTTAATAGAAAGATTAGCAGGCTGCCATTTACTTATTCCAAATGTTGTTTAAAACATGAAAGACTTTAGCTAGTACCGAGAGGTTTATTCTAGTGGGATTTGACTAGAAATGATCTTTTGTAAATGTCTGGAATACTTTGTACTACTTAACAGATCATCTCATGCTTCTTACAGCCGTGTTATTTGAGATTGTCTCCTTTATTGTAAGCATAAGGACATCTTAAACATCACAGTGCCTTCCTTGTACATAATAAATTAGTGCTCAGTTTATTTTCCTGTGTAGTTTTATATCCTGAAAAAATCAGGTTGTCCAAATCAGTCTTGTTGGAGAATGCACCTGACCTTTGTGGCTGAGGACCATTTGACAAGATAGAAACATGTCTAACATCACCTTTCTACTTTTCTTCTTGTTGCAAAGACCTGTTTCCAAAAAAAAACAAAGCTTAACACCATTTACACTATCCAGTTTAAATGGGTACATTGTCTAACAGTGAAGTTTTGGGGTTTTAGTCCTTCAACACCATAAAAGATGTATTTCTGGTCATTCTCTTCCAGGTGGGCGATGGCACTACCTCAGTGACCCTACTGGCTGCGGAGTTTCTCAAGCAGGTGAAATCATATGTGGAGGAAGGTTTGCACCCCCAGATCATCATCCGAGCTTTCCGCACCGCCACTCAGTTGGTATGGGAGTTAGCATTTTTGAATTCTCCTTGCCTTGACCAATCTCAGGAGCGTCTGAATCTCGTTTCTACCATTTAGTTGCTCTTTGAGATTCAGCTTGCCTTGTAGATTATGATGGTATGTGTAAAGTGGCTAGCACAGTGTCTGATGTGTCATAGACACTCAGTGAAGAAGAACTGGTTTTGTGTCATCATCTCCACCTAGCTTTTATTCAGAATTTTTACCTTCATTTTGTGGCCTAAAAGCAAGTCTGTGCCTTTTTTTCTCCCTTTACTATCATAACCTTTTCAGAATAGTGACAGTAAAATAGAAAAGGCATAAAGTGCAATGTGTTAGAAGTTGTCATAGCTGCTTTTAGTATGCCAGGAATTTGGGCTAATTCTACTATAAGTTGCCTTGTTTGTTCCCAGTAGTATAGTTCACTATCTGCAGCTCTAGAGCTAGATCCAGGAAATAAACTGATAGGTCTTCAAAACTATGTCTACTCTATGTTTCTAACTTTGAGAGCTTTCTAAACTCTAGGGTTTTATATTTTCTTTATTTATATTTATATTCTAGCTATAAGACCTAGAAATGTTTCGACTGTAGATTAGAAGTGTTTAATATTTGAGAGTAAACAGATGAGGGACAAGCAAGAGACCTTGAGATCCACTTCTCCAGGTTCATCTTTCACATGAAAGACTCACTCAGCTTCTGTTTTCAGGCAGTTAACAAGATCAAAGAGATCGCTGTGACTGTGAAGAGGGAAGACAAAGTGTAAGTCTGTGGTGGGTTTTGTCTAATCCTTGACTTCCTGCAGCCAAGTTGGATGTAGAAGCATGTTGCAATGGCTGCATGGGAATGGGGCTAGTTGACTGTTGCCAGACCCTTGACTGTCCCAACCTGCATGGCACACATGAGGCTGTGGACTTTAGTTGAAGGCTGTCATATGTGAGGTTTTTGATTGCCATCACCATCTGTCACTGATGATTTGCCCTAAAAATGCAGAACGTGAGATCGGAAAGGACTGGTTTTAGAATCATAGAATCCAACAAGAGAGGGCTTTTCAGGGTTTGATGTCAGTCCTGTCCCTGTCCCAGGGAGCAGAGGAAGCTGCTGGAGAAGTGTGCTATGACCGCCCTGAGCTCCAAACTGATCTCGCAGCAGAAAGCCTTTTTTGCGAAGATGGTGGTTGATGCGGTGATGATGCTCGATGATTTGCTGCAGCTTAAAATGATTGGGATCAAGAAAGTGCAGGGTGGAGCCCTAGAGGTAAGCCAGCTGCCTTCTCCTGAGGGGGCTCCTGCTTTCACATTGACCCTTCAGGCAAGTTGGTGGAGGAGGAGGGGAGGGCACACGTTTAGGATCTCAAGTCAAAAGTAAGTCACCCCTACCTCCGCTCTGCCCAAATGTGACCTTTGTCAGCAGTTTCTGGTGTGAGTTTCCAGAATTGATTTATGCCTTTATTTATTATTTGTTGTTGTATGTGCCGTGGAGTCTGTTCCGACTCATAGCAAGCAACCCTGTACAGGGTTTCCGAGACTAAATCTTTACGGGAGCAGAAAGCCTCATGTTTCTCTGGTGGAACAGCTGGTAGTTTTGAACTGCTGACCCTGAGGTTAGCAGCCTGATTTATAACCACTACGCTACCTGGAGTCCCTTATTTATTATTTACATATATATAAATACTGCATTTTTCTACATCCATCTTGGCATGTATTATTCTTTGAACTCTGCACTTGCCAGTAGAGCTCTCTTAAATGGTGGGGCTGTTCTAACCTGTTGGATCTAGTGCATAACCTCTATTCACATGTGGCTGTTGAGGACTTGAAATGCCACTAGTGTGGCAGAGGGAATGGCTTTCACATTTTGCTTAGTAGTAACTTATTTAAATTTTAATAGCAATGTGTTTGGACAGTATTTAAGCCATCCCGTCTTCTCCTGGGCCTTCCTACTTCCAGAAAAACTTGAGATTGACATCCACTAAGCTCATTTTTTTTTTCATTTTTAAACAAGTAGTTTTGTCTGCTGTTTGGAAGCATATTAGTGCCTCCATGGTACTTCTTTTTTTTAACCTTTTAAAAATATTTATTGGTATTTGTAAATGACAAAAAAAAACACGTTTCTTGCGAGAGTTTAAAATAATATAAAAATTTATGAAGCATAAAGTGAAAATCCATTTCATCTCCTTATTCAAACATATGTGTATACTCACTCTTGGATGTTCCGTTTCACCCCTCCCCCCCAAAATGGGATCTTGTAATAGTAATCTACATGTCATTTTTTTTTCATGGCTATAGTTTATTTTTTGAAAGTGCTTTTGTTTATTGTTGTTGAGAATATCCACAGAGGAACATACACTGAGTTTCTACATGTACAGTTCAGTGACATTGATGCCATTCTTCAACTTGTGCAACAGTTGTCACCCTCTTTTCCTGAGCTGCTGTGGAACAATTCTGTTTTTCTTTTTTTAATGTTTTTATTGTGAATTGAGTGATAGTTTACATGGGAGAACATCGGTTTTACATTCATCCTATGATACTTCGTTTCATTGCAATGATTAAAATCCCCTCCATGTATCACTGTTCAACAGTATTAGCTTCTATTCCCTCTGTTTTTTTGTGTGTGTGTGTGTGTTTTGGGGTGGGGGGAAGAGGAGGTGGACACAAAAAATCCTCAGGAATATATAATCATTTAAACAACCAAAGGTCACATTCTGCACGTTTGCCTCCTGGCCACCAGCACACAGCCTTTCTCTTTCCATGAGTCTAGAGTCCTCAGCTACTTCCTCTCTCCATGTCCTCATCTCTGCCTCCATCTCTGATGTCGCTGCTTCTCTGGATAGGGTCTCACATTCTGCTCGTGCAGTTTTGGCTGCTGTCTGGAAGCATATTAGTGCCTCCATGGTACTTCTTTTCATTGTTCCTGGACTGTCCATGCTACTTTTGAACTCTGATTGTTTTTTATTCTTTCTCTTCTAGTCCCGCTTACTAACTATACTCATTGTTGGTGATTTCAACCTGAAAGATTTAGCCAGGGGAGACCTGCTTGAAATATTATAGCATAGCCCTATCATTTTCTGTTTCTATCCTCCTAATCTACATTCCTACTCTCATTCTCCTTCCACTTCCCCTTGTCTTGGCCCTTGTCTGACCCATGGGCCTCTTTATCTAATAAAAAAGTTGTGAAGAATCTGGAGATCATTTAAGCTGTCCCATCTTCTCCTGGCCCTTCCTACTCCCAGAACAACTTGAACTTGACACCCACTAAGCTGTGGATTGGTACTCTGGGTGGTGCCATTCCATAAGTACTAGACTGCTAGTTGCTAGGTTGGCAGTTCAAACCAACAGCTGCTCTTTGGAACCAACTCCATGGCTCTTAATGACCAATCCAAACTAGAGATCAGGACTGAGAAATCTTGTCTGATGAGAATGCCAGGGGCTCCAACCCCCATTTGTGTTTTCCTTCGACTGTCCAGCATTCATTAACTACCTCCAAAACTCCTGACATAGAACTTGATGATCAGAGTTCAGTAACTGATTATAGTAATTATTTTTCTCAGGATTAACTGAGAACCCTACTGATCATATCTTTAGCCTTCACCTCTCCCCTAAGGCTCACACTCCTGTACCTAACTTATACTAAACTCGTCGTCTTGTCCTCCAAATCTAGAGCATTTTCTGTGTTCATTGTCACAGTTGATGTTCATCATTTATTCAGTCACTGAAACCAGAAATTCAGAGTCATCTTTGCACACCTTTTTTGACTCCCCCAACCCACTTATTTTGTCTTCCCCCTTTATCCAAGTTAGTAGTTTTTACCCTCTACAGTGCTAGTGTGACACTGTGGGCTAATGCACTGGACTGTGCAAGGTCAGTTTGAACCAAAAAGTTGGCAGTTCAAGCTCACCAGCCGCTCCTCGGAAACCCTATGCAGGGTCACTATGAGTCGAAACCGATGTGATAGCACTTAACAAGAACAACAATGCTCTCGTTAGTGATTTGGAGTCCTGGTGTGGCGCTAATGCACTGGACCTCAAGGTGCATTTGAGCTTTAAGGTTGAGGGTTCAAATTTACCAGCTGCTCCTCGGATCACAGGGTCACTATGAGTCAGAACAGACTTGACGGCACTTAACAACAACAGTTAGTGATTTACCCTCCATTCCCTTCTCATCCTTGGTAACTCATCAGAGAATTTTCTTTGTGTGTGAAGACCTTTCTTGAGTTTTTGTAATAGTGATTTCAGACAGTATTTGTTCTTTTGTGACTGACTTTTTGTGTTATTACTTTGTTGTTGTTAAGTGCCGTCAGGTCAGTTCTGACACATAGCGACCCTGTGTAGGGTTTCCAAGGAGCAGCTGGTGAGCTTGAACTGCCGACTTTGCAGTTCAAACAGCTTTGCAGTCTGGCACATTAACCAGTACTCCTTGTGACTGACTTTTTATCTCTTACTCTTTCCCTAAATCCATTGTACTTTCTGTTGCATGGTTAAGTTCCCCAGCTGACTCTCCTGCATAAAGCCTTTCTGTGATTCCCCATTGTCTATAAGGCTCTCCTAAACTGGCCCCTTGGAAAAGAGAAAGGTTCTGAACAAGTTGGATTGATACAGTGACTGCCACAATGGGCTCAACAGTAATTGTGAGGATGGTGCAGGACCACATAGTGTTTCCTTCTGTTGTATGTAGGGTCACTATGAGCCTGAATCGCCTTGACAGCACTTAACAGCAACAGACTGGCCCCTGCCTCCCTATCCTCCTTCCTTAAGTGTTGGACCCTGCCCTGTATTGTGGAGCCCTGGTGTAGCGTTGCAGCAGAATGCACTGGGCTGCAAAGTCTGTTTGAACCACAAGGTTGGTGGTTCAAACCTTGGAAACCCTATACAGGGTTGCTATGAGTTGTAGCAATTTCAGATGACTTTTCCTTCTTTGAATCTGCAACACTGCTTCACTCTTCTTGGGCACACCCCTTCCTTCTTTACTCTGTTTGACTAGTTTCTGCTCATCTATCAGGAGGCCATGGATTTGAATGATGCAGCAAATAGGAGTTGGGGGCAGTCCTGCTTACCAAGTAAGAATTATGGATTAGCGCTGACAAAGAATCTAATGGTCATTGGCCCCCAATATCCTTGTTTTATAGAGGGGGGCCAGACTTGGTTCTTCATAGCAAGAGAGATCCAAGTCTACTGTTGGTTCTGAACTAGTGCTTTCTATTATGTCTTGCTATGAAATCCAAACCACAGAAAGCTCGATTATGGAACACAAGGGGTTGAGATGTGAGGAGCCAGGCTACAGCACACATGCTGTGGCGTGTTTATATAAGTAGGTGTTTGTGCAGGTATGTGCAGGAGAAGAGGACTAGGGGGTTGGGGGCCGAAGATGGTTGTGTTGGATGCTTCTGCCTTGTGCATCCTTGCTTGGTTCCTTTCCTGACAGTGTGCTTGAATACTGACATCATCGTAGACCTATTGGCAAGTGCTTCAGAGGACAGCACAGACAGACCTTTACCATGTGTTGTTATGAAGTGCCATTGAGTCGGTTCTGACTGATAGCGACCCTGTAGAGGGTTTCTGAGGAGTAGCTGGTGAGCCTAAACCGCCAACCTTGTAGTTCAAACAGCTTTGCAGTCTGGCGCATTAACTCACAGCACCACACCAGGACTCCATGTCTGCTAAAGAACGAGCACTACAGAATAAGCACTGGACTCCTAACCACCTATGGTTGGTGGTTCAAATCCCCCAGCTGCTCCTCGGAAACTCTATACAGGGTTACTATGAATCAGAACCAACTCAGTGACACTTAACAACAACAAAGGGAAAACAGAGAAGCCATGGTGGCTCAGTGGCTTAAGTCTTAAACTGCTAACCATAGGTTGGCAGTTCAAACTCACCAGTTTTCCAGGAGAAAGCTGAAGCTGTCTGCTCCCATAAAGATGTCTAGTCTTGAAAATCCTAAGGAGCAGTTCTGCTCGTCTTATAGGAGTCATGAAGACACAGAGTCAATTGATGGTCTCAGTGGCACTAAAGAACAACTTTTATGATAATGAAAGTTCTTAGTTACGACAGTGACCAAAGACTTGATTCTTAGTTCACGGAAATCAACAAGCTCTCATCCAGAAAACCACAATTTTGGTTTCATTTAACACCAAGACTAAAGGCACATTTAATGTTTTTGTTTGTTTTTTTAAACAGGAGTCTCAACTGGTAGCTGGTGTTGCATTCAAGAAGACTTTCTCTTATGCTGGGTTTGAAATGCAGCCCAAAAAGTACAGTAATCCCATGATTGCTCTTTTAAATGTTGAACTCGAGCTGAAGGCTGAGAAAGATAATGCTGAAGTCAGAGTCCACACCGTGGAGGTAGGCCTGTGCAGTGGGAAGTTGGCATGGAAACTGGTAGCTTCCATAGCCAAATCCTTACAACTTCAAGGCTGCCTTGAACGCTTGTTTCTTCCTTGGTTCTCAGGCTCCTTTTTCTTGCTCCATGACCCCCTACATACTGATATCTAAATACTCTGCCCACTTCTTTTCTTTACTTACTCTGTACTCTCCCTGAGTGACTGTCCCTAAGAAAAGATTTTAGGGCAAGTCCTGCGGGAAATCTGATGTTAAGGCCCCAGGGAGGAGTGGGTGAGGCCTTCCAGCCACACAGCACAGTCGTGGTTGGTATTTTGGTTCACTTTGTGTGTGCAGTGATGGGTTGCTCTCTTAGAATGGGTTCAGTGCCACAGCGATCTGTGTGCCCCTCTCACTGGCAATACTTGGGCTGCTGCTGGAGGTAGCAGTGTTGTTCACCTGTAAGCGGATGCTCTTAGTAAACGTGTCTCTGGCATAGACTGACCTTAGGTGAACTACATGGGTGCAGTGGTTTTTATGCAGGCCAAATCCTGGTAATGCCAGCTTTGGAATAGCTCTTGGCATTACTTTCCATTTTTGTGTTTGAAGGTTTTCGGTGGTTGTTATCTTTTGATAGTGTCCTTGCTTGCTTGGACCAAGGAGGGGCTGTTCAGTGTATCAGATAAATAGGGATCTTTGATTGTTCTGCTATATTTTGCTTATGCCCTCAGCAGGGCCTCACCCTTTTTTGAATCTCTGTTTAGGATTATCAGGCAATTGTTGATGCTGAGTGGAACATTCTCTATGACAAGTTAGAGAAGATTCATCATTCTGGAGCCAAAGTCATCTTGTCCAAACTCCCCATTGGAGATGTGGCCACCCAGTACTTTGCTGACAGGGACATGTTCTGTGCTGGCCGAGTGCCTGAAGAGGATCTGAAGAGGACGATGATGGTAACCAAACTCTGACAGGCTGCTTCTTGGCCTCCTTGGCCCCAGAGAGATTTTCATTTACCCCTGGATGGCAGAGAGTACTGTCAGGTTGACGTGTAAATGCAGGCCTAGCAGTAATGCTGTGGTTACCTGGGCAAGCCCAAGTACTGGTGCATTTTGCCCATTTCTTCCCTTTAGGTGTAAAACCCTTTTCCTAAGTTCAGTCCTGAACCCAAAGCACTCTAGTTTGCAGGAGGAAGAATTTGGTGTGTAAGGGAGTTCCTGTCTCCTTAACTAGATCTGTTTGCCCTTCAGTATTATAGTTCCAGGTTGTTTTCTACTCTTTTCAGAAAGGCTAATGGTCACCTGGGGATCAAGGGAGAGAACAAGTCACCCAGCACAGAGGGCTTTAGGGCACCCTGGCACAGTCCAGCATGGGAGTTGGATTTGAGACTAGATGGCACGAAACTCACTTCAGACTCTGTTGTGAGCCTTCACGGCTAATGATTTTAACTGCCTTGTGCTCCTCAGGCGTGTGGAGGCTCAATCCAGACCAGTGTGAATGCTCTGTCAGAAGATGTGCTTGGTCACTGCCAGGTCTTTGAGGAGACCCAGATTGGAGGCGAGAGGTGAGCCATGGGCCTGGGTTGCCTTGTGACTGAGGTTTCCTGAGCCTTGCCTTTACAGCCCGAGTCTGACCTGCTTTCTTGTGGTTTTAACATACAGCATGTACTGCTCTTTGTTGTTGTTAAGTGCCTTCAAGTCAGTTCCAATTCATAGCTGTAACCTTATTGGAAGCAGAAAGCCTCAGTTTTCTCCCTTATTGTGGTTCAGTCTAGTGCTTATCCTACAGAGCCACCGTCACCCTGAACTGCTCGTTGTTGTGGTTGTTAAGTGCTGTCAAGTCGGTTCCAACTCCTAGTAACCTTGTATAGCGTTTCCAAAGAGCAGCTGGTGGGTTTGAATTACTGACTTAGCATTCCAGTGCTTATCCTGCAGTGCCACATCAGGAGTCTTTTAGGGGGCACAAAATGCTTAGATACACAGTGTTTTGGGAAAGAAGAAGGTCTTAATGGACTTGAAAGTCTGACTCCACAATTTCTTATGCCTCAGTGAACAGCCCCAGACTTTTCCAAACAATGTCTTTTAAGGTAGGATTGGAGAACCCTAGCAAAGAACATAAGAGCATCTGCTGAGTGGCAGGAAGGGTTGGCCATGTGGTCAGAGCTCAGCAGGTGGGTGACAAACGGTAGGCAGGTTCCCACAGTATGCTTTTACCCTGGGTGTAGGTACAATTTCTTCACTGGCTGCCCCAAGGCTAAGACTTGCACAGTCATCCTCCGTGGCGGTGCCGAACAGTTTATGGAGGAGACGGAGCGATCTCTGCATGATGCTATCATGATTGTCAGGCGGGCTATCAAGGTACCTTCCTGTTGGTGTGACTGTATGTTCTCGCTTTCTGGCTGATAGACCCTGAGTTTGTATGTCATTCGTTGGGTGGAGGGCCCGGATTTGTCCCATATGTCATGAGAGAAATGGAGCCTCAGTCTCCCAAAAGTAAGCCATGCTTCCTTATAAGTTAAGGTTTGTTCTGGCTGGCAAACTGGGGAGCTGATATAGTCAGTCAGTCACTCCACTGATTGTGCCAGTGCCCTCAAGCTGCAGATGATGGTCACTAACCATCAAGTTCACTGGGATGTGCTAGAAGATGCTGGTAAACAGGGACTATGTCTGAGCTTCCTGGGGTTTAGGATAGGGGAGGAATGGGAAACCAGTCTCTTTCTGGGTTGGTCTAGTGTAGCCATGGGTAGAATTGAGCCGGGGGCAGTAAGATGGGACTCTGATCTTTGCAGAACGATTCAGTGGTGGCTGGTGGTGGTGCCATCGAGATGGAACTCTCCAGATACCTGCGGGATTACTCAAGGACCATCCCAGGGAAGCAGCAGCTGCTGATCGGGGCCTACGCCAAAGCTTTGGAGATTATCCCACGCCAGCTGTGTGACAATGCTGGCTTTGATGCCACAAACATCCTCAACAAGCTGCGGGCTCGGCATGCCCAGGTGGGTCCTTCCTCTGTGTGATGGCCAAGGGCTGGCTGGGTGGGGCTAGATTCCATGGGTGCTGTGGGGGTGCTGTGCTAGGTTGCGTGTGCTTAGTCCAGGTGTCAGTGGTGAATGGTGGTGTGCTGTGGAGTTGGTTCTGACTCAGAGCGACCCCGTATAGGGTGTCTGAGGCTGTAAATCTTTACGGGAGCAGAAAGACTCATCTTTCTCCCATGGAACAGCTGGTACTTTCGAACTGCTGACCTTGACTTGTAACCAGTATGCTACCAAAGCTCCTTCCAGGTGGTGGAGCTGGACCTAAATCCAGTACTAACTCATGCCTCTTGAGTGCAGAGGGGAAGCAGTATTGAGGCATTTCTGAGAGAGACCCTGAGGAATTTTGGAACCCTGTGACTTGGGTTCTAGCAGAGGCAGCACCACTTCCAAGTTGTGGCCTTTGGCTGGTTATTTAATTTGTTAAATATAGTCTCTGTATCTAGAGAGATGTTATTAAGTACCATCATGTAAGTTCCAACCCATGGCAACCCTGTTTAAGGTTTTCAAGGAGCGACTGGTAGGTTTGAACCACTGATCTTATGGTTAGTAGTGTAGTGATAATCCTGCGGTGCCACATCAGGGTACATCCGTATATGTCCACTTATATACACATATGCTGTTGTTGTTGCTAAGTGCTATGAAATTGGTTCTAACTCATAGCAACCCTGTATAGGGTTTCCAAGGAACTACTGGTGAGCAAGTCCACAAAAGCCAAAATATAACCTTGAACATACCCCACCTGAATTTAGAGATCATCTCAAGAATAGATTTGAAGCATTAGGCATTATTGACCGAAGACCAGATGTGTTGTAGTCTAACATGAGGAACATTCAGGAAGAAAGTAAAAGATCAAAGATGACAAAAAGAAGGAAAAGACCAAAATGGATGTCAGAAGAGCCTCTGAAACTTACTTTCCAGCATAGAGATGCTAAAGCAAATGGAAGAAATGAACAGAAAATTAAAAGGGCAGCTCCAGAAACAGAGTCAAGTATTATAAAGAAATGTACAAAGACCTGTTTAAAAAACCAAAAAGGGAAGAACACGCTCAACATTTCTCTAGCTGAAAGAACTGAAGAAAATACTCAAGCCTTGACTTGTGATATGGAAGTATTCGATATGGGCAAAATACTGAATGATGCAGGAAATGTCAAAAGATGGAAGGGATACATAGTCACTGTACTAACAAGAAATAGTCGGTGATCAACCATTTGAAAAGGTAGCACATGATCCATAGCCAGTGGTACTAAAGGAAGACGTCTAAGGTACATTGAAGGCATTGCCAAAGAACAATCCAGGAATAAATGGACTACAAATTGAAATCTTTCAACAAACTGATACAGCACTAGAGGCACTCACTCATCTTTGCCAAGAAATTTGGAATGGAAGACAGCCATCTGACCAACTGGTTGGAAGAGAGCCATATTTTTGCCCAATACTATGAGAGGTGATCTAATGGAATGCAAAAGTCATCAGACAATATCATTAATACCACATAGCAAGTAAAATTTTGCTAAAGATAATTCAAAAACAGCAACAGTACATGGACAGAGAACTGCCAAAGGTGCAAGCCAGATTCCGACAAGGATGTGGAATGAGGGATATCATTGCTGACATCAGACAGATCTTGGCTGAAAGCAGAGAGTACCAGAAAGATGTTTATGTCTGCTTTATTGACTATACAAAAGATTTTTATTTGTGTCAATCTTGACAAGCCATGAACAACATTGTGGAGAATGGGTATTCTGGAACGCTTAATTGTGCTCATGTAGAAAGATGAGGCTTTCTACTCCCGTAAAGATTTGCACCCTCGGAAACCCTGTACAGGGTCGCTATGGGTCGGACCCGACTCGACGGCACTTAACAACAACAACAACAATTGTGCTCATGAGGAACGTGTACACAGACCAAGAGGCAGCTGTTCTAACAGAACAAGGTGATTCTGAATGGTTTAAAATTAGGAAAGGTGTGCACCAAGTTTGTATTCTTTCACTGTACTTATTCAGTTTGTATTTTGAGCAAATAATCCAAGAAACTGGATTATATGAAAAATAATATGCCATCAGGATTGGAAGAAAACTCATTAACAACCTGTATGTGTAGATAATACAGCCTTGCTTGCTAAAAACAAAGAGGACTTAAAATATTTACTGATGAAGATCAAAAACCACAGCCTTCAGAATGGGTTGTACCTCAATGTAAAGAAAACACAAATCCTTACCACTGGATCAATAACATGATAAATGGAGAAAAGATTGAAGTTGGCAGGGACTTCATTTTGCTTGGATCTACTGTCAACACTCATGGAAGCAGCAGTCGACAAATTAAAGGATGCATTACATTAGGTAAATCTGCTGCATAAGACCTCTCTTTAAAGTGTTCACGAGGAAAGATTAAGGCGCGCCTGACGCAAGCCATGGTATTTTCAGTAGCCTTATATGTGTGTGAAAGTTGGATAATGAATGAGGAAGACCATAGAAGAATGAGCTATGGTGTTGGGGAAGAATATTAAAAGTACCTTAGACTGCCAGAAGAGCAAACTAATCTGTATTAGCCGAAGGACAGCCACAGTGTTCCTTAGAAGTCCAGATAGCCAGACTTCATTTCCCTGGAGAGAAGAGCATCATGCTTGGTGAAGTGGAGGGTCAGCGAAAAAGCGGAAGACCCCCAACAACAAGATGCATTGACATAGTGGCAGCAGTAATGGGCTCAAGCTCACCAGCGATTGTGAGGGATGGCATAGTATTGGGCAGTGATTGTTCGGTTATGCATAAGGTTGCTGTAAGTCCAGACTGACTTGATTGTACCTGATGACAATGGAGTTCATTGGATTCTGTTATGGTAGGTTCCAAATGGTATCACTTAACAACAAAGACTAGGTGCTCATGGTTACTGTAATGGAAAGCAGTGATTAGAATATTTTGACTCATGGACATAACGGTGTTGGCTATCTGTCATGGTGTCGTCCCTAAGGGTTAAATTTTGGGGAAATCGTCTAAATATTCACTTGATCTATACAAGCAGAAGAATGAAATAGATTGGCACAGTGGCAGTAGCAGTGGGCTCCAAGCATAACAATGGTGGTGAGGATGGTGCCAAACGAGGCAGTGTTTCAGTCTGCTGTGCGTAGGGTTGCTGAGTCAGAACCGTCTCGATATGGCACCTAACAACAACAAATCTAGTCAGTCAGTGTGTTTGTTTTCTCATCTGTAATGGTGGAAGCAATGATACAACAGAGTTTGTTCTTGTTAAGTGCTGTTGAGTTGATTCCGACCCATAGCGACCCGGTATTCAGGGTCAAAGGAGCAGCTGGTGTGCTTGAACCACCAGCCTTGCAGTTCAAATGACTTTGCAGTCTGATGCATTAGCCCACAGTGCCACATCAGGGACTGAAATTTTGGACTTCTTTTTTTGAGAAAAACGGTGTCAGTCATGAAGTGACCTAAGGCTCTAGCATATGGAGGGGACCTGGGCTCAGCATATCCAGGCATGAAGGGACTCGCTGGCAGGAGTCAGGAGTCGAGTGGCAAGCAGTGAATCTGCAGGTCCTTGTTTGTGGTGCCATAGAAAGTCTTGTTTGGAGCAACACTGGAGAATCTGAGCATTCCTAACTCTTTCCAGGCCTTCTGGAGGGTATGCAGAACACATTTCGGAGTAGTTTCATATTACCTATGCCCTGTTTTCTTACTGTTTCAGGGGGGCACATGGTATGGGGTAGACATCAACAACGAGGACATTGCTGACAACTTTGAGGCCTTTGTGTGGGAGCCGGCTATGGTGCGGATCAATGCTCTAACGGCAGCCTCTGAAGCTGCATGTCTCATCGTGTCTGTAGATGAAACTATCAAGAACCCCCGCTCAACTGTGGACGCTCCTCCAGCAGGGGGCCGGGGCCGTGGCCGTGGCCGCCCGCACTGAGAGACGCTCCATTCACCGTACGACGGCCAACTGAATGGTGTGTGTGCATTACTCTCCTGGTCTTGGTCATTGCTGTTACAAGGAAGGGGTAGTAAATGGTCCACCGTGTTTTCCCTGGCGAGTATTTAAATAAAGCTTAAGACTTAGACTTATATTTGCAAATGATTTGGGAGTAGTTGTTTTACTTATAAAGGTCTGGCTGTTTAGAATCTAGCTTTGTGTGTACTCACCCACACGGAGAAAGATGATTCCCTTCCTGTTGTGTCCCTAGCCACTCGTCAGTGGCCAAAGCAGAGTGTAGGGAGACTCTTCCAGGCCTTTTTTTTTTTTTTTTTATGAAACCAAGTAAGTAATTTTGTTTTGAACATTTATGACATTGAAACCAGTTAAAACAATTCTATAAAATAATCTTAATTCACACTGTAACTTCCTGTAGAATATATTCCTGACCTTTCCCCACAACTCTCACTGCTTGTAACAGGTTACTTGTCAAAATGTAGCAGTTGTTTCAGTCTGTCCTGTTGGTTTGGGGAGACTCATTAGAAGCTGGCTCCGTCTCATTGCTATGTCTTGTGTGTGTGCGTGTAGACATTGTGTATGTGTCTAGATGTGTGAGCATTTTTCATGGTTTAGGAAGCTCTGCCACTAATTAAAGAGTATCTTCTGGAATATCCTCATCTGGGGAAAGATGCAACCTTTGCATCCTAGTTCATTTTGTGAAGGGTTTTGGGAGCATACCATAGGTAGCTAGTTTAACAATTGCCTTTGGATCCTTGCGGTGAACTTGAGCAGCTGTTTTTTGTTTATACATTTTCTGTTCCCATTTGTTTCCAGAAACTGCAATGTGTCTTGTGTTCACTATGACAGCATGCTCCCCACAGTCACTCAGTTTGATTGTACACAGTGTTTATTGATGCCACTGCGGCAGGTTTGCCAGGGGCTCCAGTTTTCCATCTAAAAGACAGTATACGCCAACAAAAGTTGCCTATCGCTGGGTCTCCTTGGAGAAACTCCACGTGCTTTCCTACCAGCAGCATTCTTGGACCCAGGGCTGGTCCACTTTCATTTTGGTGCCTCTTATTTAGAACTGCCTGGTCTACCCAGACACTGTTCTCAGGTGATATAAATCAATGAGCATTATATTACCTTTTATCCCTTCTAACACCGTATTCTTTTGGCTTGGTCTTTGTCCCTTCTTATTTAAGATCTTGAAGTCGAGGACTCTTAAAGGGATGTTTTGAGAGGTTACATCCCATGTAAACAGTAGTGACCTCTTAGAAATCCTCGGAAATGGTTGAAAACATCCACCTGCTTTGTTCAGTTCAACCACCAATAGTTATGGGGTATTTTCTGTAGTGGACATTTGTTTTATACATTTGTCATAAAAAAATGATTATCAAGCATGAATTCCTTATTACTAGTTCTTATACTCATCTTTTTATGTGTGGCTTTGAATTGCGTTCTAATGTCTTTTCCTTTCCAACGGCAGAACTGCCATTAGTATTTTTTGGTCAGACTGATCTGATGGCTATGAATTCTGCTTCTGTTTATCTAAAACACTGTTGTTTCACCCTCATTTGTGAAGGAGTTTCGTTGGGTATTGGGTATCCTGTTGACAAGTTGTTTTTCTTCATCACTTTGAGTGTATCTGTCTATTGCCTTCAGCTCTCCAGTGTTTGTATGGAGAAACTGGCACTGATTTTACTGAGGAACCTTTGTATGTGCCTGCTTGCTTCTCTTGCTACTTTCAGACTCCCTTTGCTTTTTAAGATCCTGGTTATGATACTGTACCATGGATGCGTGGAAGAACCAGCATAAACATGTCACCATGTAGTTGATTCCAACTCACAGTGACCTACAGGACAAAGTCGAACTGTCCAGTGGGATTTCCAGGGCTGGAATTTCTATAGAAACAGACTGACACAACTTTCACCCTTAGAGGGGCTTATGGGTTTGTACTGCCGAGCACCTAACCACTGTACCACCAGGGCTCCTATAGCCAGCATGCTGTTAAATGCTATTGAGTTGGTTCTGCCTCATAGTAATCCTGTATTGGATTTCCAAGGAGTGTCTGGTGGGTTTGAACTGCCCACCTTGCAGTTAGAAGTTCATTGCTTACCCTACAGTACCACTCCAGGACTCTGTTCTCAGCATAGCTGATATCCAGTGGAGTCAACCCAAAACAAAACCCAACTGCTGTGAAATTAATTCTGACTTGTAACATCATGTGTGTTAGAGTAGAGCTGTGCTCTGGGGGGTTTCAGTGGCTGTCATCTGTCCGAGCAGATCACTAGGACTTGCTTCTTACGGGCCTCTGGGTGTCAGCTGAGCACTTAGCAGCACCACCCAGGATTCTAGTAAGGTCTAATAGCTGCTTCCATGCTAGTAGGTAAAGTAGCTGGTCTAAAGTAATGGTTGAAGCTGGAGGCTATCACCTTAAGCCACAGGAGCTTTTGCTGCCTGAAACTGATTTTAAAAAAGGAAATTGCCAAGCCTGACCAGCCCTGGTTAGATGGACTTGAAAGCAGAATGGGGCCATGAACTGGAACAAGTTTTAGACTTTGCCATACCTCCTTGCGAAGTATGAGTATTCCAGAACACTTAATTGTGCTGATGAGGAATCTGTGCATGGACCAAGAGGCAGTTGTTCGAACAGAACATGAGAATACGCAATGGTTTAAAAGTAAGGTGTGTGACAGGGTTGTATTTCACTATACTTATTCAACCTGTATGCTGAGCACATAATCCCAGAAGCTGGGTTATATGAAGAAAAATGTGGCATCAGGATTGGAGGAAGACTCATTAGCAACCTGTGATATGCAGATGATACAACCTTGCTTGCTGAAATTAAAGAGGACTTAAAATACTTACTGATGAAGATCAAAGACCACAGTCTTCAGTGTGGATTGCATCTCAATGTAAAGAAAACAAAAATCCTCACCACTGGACCAATAACATTCTTATCAACAGAGAAAATGATTGAAGTTGTCAAGGACTTCATTTGTCTTGGATCAACTATAAATACTCACGGAAGCAGTAGTCAAGAAATCAAATGACATACTACATTAAAGTGTTGAAGAGCAAAGATGTCAGCTTGAGGACTAAGGTGCACCTCACATGCATGCGAAAGCTAGACAGGGAATAAGGAAGACTGTAGAAGAATTGATGCATTTGAGTTATGGTGTTGGAGAACATTGAAAGCACCATGGGCTGCCAAAAGAACCAACAGATCTGTTTTGGAACAAGAGCAGCCAGAGTGCTCCTTGGAGGCCAAGATGGCCAAACTTTGTCTCACATACTTAGGAGATATTGTCAGGAGGGGACCAGTCGCTGGAGGATATCATGTTTGGTAGGGTGGAGCATCAGAGAAAAGAGGAAGACCCCTAGTGAGATGGATTGGCCAAGTGGCAGCATCGATGGACTCAAGCGTGTCAACAATTGTGAGGTTGGCGCAGGACCGGGCAGTGTTCTGTTCTGCAGAGGGTCGCTATGAGTCGGTACCAACTCGAATAGTACCTAACAACAACATCCCTCCTAACTTAGTCTTAGGCAGACTAATTGAATCTCAGCCATCCCACCTGTGTGGGATGAGGCTAAGAACTCACAGCTGTGATTAAATCCTAAACCTCAGCACCTGTTCTCCGATTTTAAATATTTGAGGAGCCGAGAGTCATCGACTCCGTGGCATCCTCATTTTGTAACATGCGGACGTCAAGACCAGGCTGAGCTTTCTGAGTGGCGCCAAGTCAGCGAAGGCCAGGCCTGCTGCCCCTGCTCTACTAATGGTGGGTGTGCCCTTAAAGACAGCACTTCCATAGGGTCCAGGAAGGAGTCACATCCCCGAGGCCTTTTATCTGGCAACCAGGGGAGTCATGGGGCAGTCAGTCCTTCATTCACCCTACTGATGCCTCTTGGATTACGCACCTCCTCCTGCCTCAGCTCACTACAGGAAGGCAGTGGTGAGGTCTGCTGACAAATGTGACCATGCACCATTGACCCCTGGGGCAGATAGTCCAGTTTCACCATCTTTTATTGGATACAGAGCCATAAATTAATGCCCACATTGAGTCCTTTTGAATACATACTCTCGGGTACATTCAGCAAGGGCATCTATGGGTGACATGGAGCAAAGTGCTGGGATGACAATGCCTAGGTGGGGCAGAGAAGTGGGGCCAGGGAAGGCCCCTACAGGCACCACTTGAGAAATTTACAGGAAAGTCAAACTGCAAAGAGCACTCCACCCCTCTGCCTGATGTGCTTAGAGTGGGCGATGCTACCCTCTCGACTCGGGTCCACTGTAGCTTGGCTGTGAGGGGAAGCCAGGACCTGGGGGCCAGTTGTGGAGGTCTCCGACAGGGTGCCACTTAGGCCTAGAGGCCTCTGTCACTCAAGCCTTTGTACCTGAAGACACGGCCCTGTCACGGCAAGGACTGATGCGGGGGAGGCTGGGACCCCCTGGTAGGGAAGCGGCCTGATGGTTTGGGATGAGAGTCCCAAGGGGTTGGAGAGAAAATAGGGGCTGGTTCCCTTAGTTGGCCCTGGTATTTCTGATCTTCACCCGATCCTAAACCTTATCCTCAGGCAAGACTGTAGAGGAACCCACCTGTCCAGGAATAAATAAATCACAATACACAGCAATATATACAGAGATACAGGCCTGGGATAAGGCTGGGTGAGGAAGCAGGGCCACCAGGGTTAAAGAGAAGGGCCAGGCCCCTAGGGGAGAGGAGGGCACTCATCATGGATTTATAGACTGGGACAGATCCCACTGGTTTGAGTTAATGTCTCTGGGCATAAAGCCCTACACCCATTCACCCTGTCCTATTTTCACCCCAAGTCCACTGGGAACTGGGTCTTTGGCACCAATAGTCAATCTGGGAAGGTCTCCTTCAACTTAGCGCCTTCGAAGGATTGGGACCCAGGCAGCTCCCCACCTGTGGCCCCAAAGTCTTGATAGACCAGGACCAGGGGACAGGCAGGACCTCGGGGGAAAAAGGCCCCCTTTCTGAAACAGTTCCTGAGGCTATCAGTTCTATCATGGAGCTAGGGAAACAGAAGATGCCTGGATTTCCGTGAGAAACCTGGGCAGCCCACTCCCTCCTCACAGCATCTCCTTATTGGCCTCCAGAGCTGTGGAGAAGCAGCCTGAAGCAGTTGAAACCCTCCAACCAAGTATGCCAAGCTTCTTGGGTGCTGGGGCCAGGCTGTGGTGAGAGGAGGGGTGGGGACAAGTGGCCATAATTCCCAGGAACTCTACATGTCGAGAGCCCCTGAGTGGGACCTGCCTTGGTTTATTTCTCTCATTTTCACATCTTAGGTATGAGGCATGGAGGGGGAGGTTGTCCTTTGGGTGGCCTGGAGTGGAATCTGTCTTGGTTTGAAGGTTTGTCCTTCGGGTGGGTGAGGATGGAATAGGTGATTCTAGGAATAACCCTGCCCTACATTCCTGTACCCACCCTCAGGCCTAGCCATGCGACTGTCAGGGAAATGAATAGTGGAGTGTCTTAGCAAGCCAGCCAGAGTTCCCACTCAGCAGCAGGCAAGGCTCATCTCCCCTGAGGCAAGCAAATAGCAGTAAGTGGCAGATGGGCGTGGGGTGCTGCAAAGCTGTCCATTTTCGGGGCAGATGTGAAATGGGACACTGACCTGCCACACCCATGACAGGGGCTTGGGCAGCATGGCCTCCCATACACAGCTAGGGAATACAGGGTAGGGCACTTGGCTAGCTTCAGGGGCAAATTCATGGAAGGCCAACTTCCCACTAGGAGGCAGGTGGGTCTTGTTCACCCTACTGACCCTAGTGCTGGTGGGGCACAGGGCTGTTGCCTAAATGTAAGAACCTCTCAGCACTGCCTTTCTCCCACTCACTGCCCACTCACTCAGTCTTTCCTAGAGTTGATGCCAGTGAGTGTCCAGCCAGTGAGAAATTACCCACAGCCTTAAATTGAGGGAAGGAGGTTCCCTGGGTCAGAGAAAGACCGCCATTGGGCAGGCTCAGACCATGCTGGCATCCCGTTGTGCTTTGTCCAGGAGACAGGAAGGGCAGCACCTCTGGCCTTGGGACTGCAGAAAGCAGGGGTGCAGCTGGCAAGGCAAGATGCATATACCTAGAGCAGCCAGGCCCCAGAGGAGAGGAAAGCTGTGCTCCTCCCAAGGATTCCTGGCGATGGGGCTGGGGCGGTGGGAGCTAATGGAGCCAGCTGCTTTAGGGTAGAGGTGGGAATACCACCCCCACCCCCCAAGGCTTCATGCAGGACTGGGCAAGATATTCTGGGTCTTCAAAGGTCAGGGACAGAACAAGCCATGGACGAAAAGCCAGAGCTATGAAATGGTGCCATAGAGCTGGGGTTGGCCCGTGGGGTCCCAGCCCTGTTGGACTCATTACAAGGTAACTCAGGGCTGCCCTTGATGTCCATGCCAGGTGGTGGCAGAAAGTTGGATCCCTGGAGAGGGCTGGGAAAGGAGAGGACCCCAGCCCCAGCTGGGACCAGTCAGCTTGATGGCTAGGGCTGGGAGCTGGTCCTGCATAGGAGAGAAGGAAACCCCAAGATGGAGCTAGGTTAGATGTTTGGAAGAACTTTCCAAACGAAAGTTGGCAGGACCCATAGTCTCTGAGCCACTGTGGGAGTTCCTAGAGGAGAAACCTGGGACACCTGAGTCTTTGGGGAACCGTTCATATTCTGAGGTGTCTAAGCCAAGTGGCTCTGTATCAAGCCCCAGCTCCGCGTCCAGGCAGAAGAACCCCAAGGCAGCACTCAGCCTCTGGGGCCAGCAGTGACTGAGGAACAGGGGCAAGTCCACTGAGAATGATCTTCTTGGCCTAATATTTTCAACCAAATTGGCTAAACAAAGGACAAACCAAACCACCCCCTCCAGATCTCTTTCGGTCCCTAGTAGTGCCTCCCTCCCAGAGAGCCTGGGGGACCCAAAGGCCATTTGATTCCTGCCCAAGCACCTGGATCAGAAGGAAACTCCATGAGGACAGGAACAACTTCTCACAGCTGACAGGGTTTCCCAGGGCTGGAAATGGATGGTGGGTAAGAGACATGCACCGTTTAGCTCAGAATTTCACGCTGCTGTGTGATGGGGTGTGCAGGCACCGGCAGGAGGGATCTGGTTTTTTCTTACAGAAAACACAGTACCTAGCAACTCTCCCCCTTGGAAGGTGGGCTCAGGATCCGGGGAGAAGTTCTGGATGAATGCTTTGCCCTTCCAAACCCATCCCCCACTCGTGTCCTACTGCACCACCACTCCCAACTTTGGGCTGACCACATGTCCAGGCCCCACGGAACCCTCCCTCCCACCCAGAGGCCTGATGGTCAAGGGGTAGAAGAGCCCTGCAAGCCATGTCTGAGCTGCCATGTCGAGCCCCCTCTGGCCAGGGGTTTGGCAGAGGTCCCTGACAGGGAGGCTGGGCCTCAGGAAGAGGTGGGAGCCTGCCCGAATGGGTGGTTATTGCAGATCCCCCAGACGGTGATGCCAGGTGCTGGTGGGGACTCAGCTCCTCGCTGGCTGGGCCCAGAAGGCTGCTCCACTGGGGGTGGGCTGGGGGTCAGAGGACAGCCTCCATCCAAGCCCCTGCCATGGAAGACAGTGCCAGAGGGACCGGTCTCTTGCTCCACTGTCCCGGGAGAAGAATGGGAAATTGTCAAACCCTCCCTGAAAGCCAGGGTTAACACCAGGCTCCTGAAGGTACAATCCAGAGTCCCGCCAAAGGTCCAAAGAGTACCCTGATGTGGGGCTGGTGGGGGCCCTGCTGCCCCCCTACCCGGGTTAGCAACCACCTTCCACCTTGATGTGCAGGATCTTAGAGAAGCCGGGCCGCCGTCGAAGGGCCTGTGGACAGAACCCTGGGTTAGTTAGTTCTCCCCCAGGACCAGGTAGGTAGGACCTTCCCACAATACACATCCAGGGTCACCCAAGTCCTACCTAGGGATACTGCTTGGGGTCTTGGGTGGTCTCAGGGGCAGACTCCTCACCTGGAGTTTTGTCACCATATCCTCAAACAGTTTCTGGGCCTCAGGGCTGCTGGGCTCTTTGAAATAATCGGCAATCCCAATCTGGACCACAATGGACTTGAGGTTCCGGCAAATGCCTGGAAAAAGGTGGGTAAAGCAGGGGGCCCCAGCTCAGCCTGGGCAATGGGTGCCTCCTCTTCCCCTCATTAGTGAAGGAGTGAAATCACAGACATCTGCTGAGAGCATGAGGAGCAGAGCAGAGCCATGCCCTCCAGGGGCTCACACTGTGCAGCCAACACTGGGTGCCGGAGTGGCCATCAGCCAGTTGTGCAGGGGGCTCCAGGAGTGTTCCTGGCAAGGGGGCATAAAGAAAGGGGAGAGAGCTCAAACTAAACCAAGGAGCAGAGGGTTGAAGGGGCAGATGTCTCCATGCAAGCAGGAGATGGAAGGAGTCTTGGAGATTGTGATTTTGAAGGCTAAGCAGTTAGTTCTGGTTGTGAGGTCTAGGATGTGGCCAAGAGGCTGAAGGGGAGTGAAGAAGGTCAAGGTACCACGTGGTCAGGGTATGGGATCCTCCCAGAGCCAGAAGGTCCTGGCTGATGGGCTCATTTGGGTGAGAGAAGCCCAGGACGATGGCCGTGTCCTCTGTTCAGGTGAGGTGACTAGGCGTGGACTGGGGGAGGTAAGGGCCAGAGGAGTCAGAGTTTTGAGTCTATACCAGGGAGAGAGGAATTGTCACCCTGAGTACTGTCCAGGGAGAGGAGGGTGCTTACAGATCAACCCACTCTAGAAAATCTGTTTAGAAGATGGAGACAGAAGGACTCAGAGCACTGGAATTAAAATTGGGACCAAGCTCAGTCTAGAACCTGTGCTCTTAACCCATCTGCTGCCAGGCCTCTGCACATTATTGGGTAGAGCACATGGTAATTAAGGTCTGCTGAAGGGAATGTTCTGGCCTCAGAAGGCACTGGAAGCCAAGCTAGGGCTAGATTCTGGGTCAGTCTGACCCTAGTGCTGGTGCTGTCTGACCAGGCATAACAAGGAGCTGGTTGTGCTACTTGCTGACGAGGCATGGTGTGGGGTACCCCAACCCACATTCCCCCATGGCTCACTGTTGAAATGCAGCAGGGCTTTGGGGGTGACCGGGGTGGCGGTGAGAACCAGCATCTCCAGTCCCTTCAAGCCTTCCCGGCAGACCTCAGCTGCTACCTCCTGGGTAATCTCTGAAACATGGTCTAGCTCCAGGACCTGCAGTCGCATGCAGTTTCTCGCTGGGGAAAGGGAGGAAGAGATGACATTTTGATGACAAACTCTCCAGGTCACTCTGGTACCTCTGGCTACCACCCAGGCTGGAGTTCCCGAGCCCTTCCCACCAGCCTCCAGCCCAGTCTCAAGGGAAGACTCACCAAGTGATGCCAGGCCCTGTACCCCACAGCCGGCGCCCCCAACCCCGAGGGCCCGGAGGTGGGGCCAACAGCGACCGATCATCTGCAGGCAGCGGTTACTGAAGCGCGTGGGCTGCTGGCTGAAGAATGGGGTGAAGGGAGGGTGGTCAGGGAAGCCTCTGGAAGCATGACACCCCAGCATGCTCCTCTCCTGGGCCCCCCTCTCAAGCAAGGGCCCTAGCAACCACCCAGCTACTTAAGTCAGAAAACCAGGATCATCCCTGACCTCTTCCCTTACCTCCCGCCAAATTCTGATTGGGATTCCTGATTAACTTGTGAACCCACAATTCAGACCACCATTATCATTTGTCTCTGACAGTTCACCCTCCACACTGCAGACAATGACCTTTCATTCATTCACACATTTGCTCAGCCATTCAACAAACGTTGATCTGTTAAAGATGAGCCAAGAAGAGAGCTAAGCCCTGGGGGCTCAGGAGTCAACAAAAAAAAAGGCCTGCAGCCTGTCCTCAAGAAATGGGCCATCTAGGGGCAAGGAGGGCATGTAGAACATTACTAGTGATCTCCAGCCTTTCTTAAAAGCTAAAAGCCCTCACTAGCTTCCAAGCATTTTTTAGGTAAAATACAAAAATCTAAACCCCTTAGCGAGCCCTGGTGTGGTGCTGTAGGATAAGCACTGGACTAGTAAATGCGAGGTTGGCAATTCAAATCCACCAACAACTCTAGGAAACCCTGTACAGGGTCCTTTTGAGTTGTAACCGATTTGACAGCACACAACAAACCCCTTAGCAAGGCCCTTCGTGATCCTACCCCAGCCTTCTTTCCACACTCATAGCTCACTCCACTCACACCAAACTTGTTTCCCTGAACACTTCATCCCTCAACATTCATCCAGGCAACAGACATCTCTGGTGTCTCCTATGCGCTTGGTACCAGGGATACGGAAACAGACATTCACAGCCTCTGCCCTGAGAACCGGGAGTCTAGTGTGGGAGATCGAAATATAAAGAAATTATTTCAGAATGTACTGCATGCAGCAAGGGTCAAAACAAGGTGTCACGGGGAGTGGGGCAGTAATAGAGTCTACGTGGGGTTAATGAGGGTCAATGGATAGCCTGGGAAGAGCTGTTATACGGAGAGAGGGCTCCAAGTAGAGTGACGCAGACTTTAACACCCTGTCTTCTCAAACAACTACTTCTATGTATTGTACAGGGACCTCCCAGAGCTGCCTTTCACACACAAACCCAGCATTACGTTAGTGGTTATTAAATACTTACTGTATGCCTTGCAGACTTCTTATACATGACCTAATTTGAGCTGCCACAGCACTAAGAAGATCAATAGATTCCTCATATATCACCTACACTTTGCAGGCTGAGAAACTGAGGCATGAATGGGTCAGGTAACTGGCCCAAAGTCACACTGGCTAGTGACCCCAGGTTGATTTCAAAGCCTGGTTCCAAATGCCTTCTCTACACTGCCTAAATGCAGATTGACGTATGTAAATTCATCTCGCCAGCCAGCCTATGGCTCAAGCCCAGAGTAGCTCAGTCTTCAGGCTCAGCCCCAGTCCCAGCTCCCCCACTCTGCCAGGGCTCACCAGGGGTGGAGTGGCGCCACCTGGAGGGACACAATCTCTCTGCAGCCTGCACCCAGGGCCCAAATGACCTCATGGCCCACAGGATCCGTGGCACTCCTGTTGGAAAGACAAAGTTGGGGCCACTCACATCATTGGCCTCTGCTTCTACCAAGACTTCCTTCCCTTCACCTGAGAGCACTAGGGGAGAATGTGCAGGGGTGAGGGACTCCTTGCATCTGGTGGGTAGGACCCACCTGTAGGTGACAGCTTGCAGGGCACGGCAGTAGCAGCTAGCCAGCCAGAGCGAGCGGTCAGTGAGGATGTTGGGGCAATGGGAGATGCGGAGGATCAGCAGGTTGCCCCCGGCCGCCTTCAGTAGCGACTCCAGTCCTGCTTCCAGGCACCCCCTAGGAATGACCGGGAGGACAGGGAGCTGCTCGTGGCCACCTTTGCTAAGCATTCCAGCTCAATTCTGGGCCTACAACCCAGGAGCCTCCAACCACCCACTGACTGCGGGCCTCACCGGGTACTTCTGGCATAGTCCTCCTTGCTCTCTTTCTTGCCCCGCTGCCGGGGCTTCAGATTCTGCAGGGTTAGCGAGTGGGCCTGGGTGCACCACTGAGCCAGCATTGCCAGAAACTGCAGAGACAAGCGGGGTCTGAGTTTGGCTGGGTGGAGGTGGGCCAGCCCTGGGATAGGTAGGAGATCCCATGAGTGTGTTGTGGGGAGCTGAGGTGTTATAAAGGTTATAAGGACCAGACTTTGAGGGGCTCCTGCTTCAGTCAGACAGACTCCACCAAGAGGGAAGGCCAGTTCACAGCAGGGGTGAGTGGGAGGGGCAGGGTGGGACAAGGGTAGGCACCTTGGAACAGACGCGAGCATTCTCGAGCAGCACCCGTGTCCAGACGGCAGGGTGGCGAGCCACGAAGCGCCAGTCCCGGCAGACCTCGGCAGCATGCAGCAGTGTACGTGTGTCCAGGTAGGTGAAGATGCAGAATAGGGCTGCTCGCATCTTGAGGATTTCAGGACTGATCACTTCATTGGAGCGTGATGGGCTGCCCCGCTCGGTTCGATGGCCCCTCCCACTGCCTCCCTCAGAGCGGGCTGCAAAGTACCAGGGGGCAAAGATGAGTGGGGAAAGTCAAACGCCAAGGTCGGGATGTGGATGGGGAGCTGGACAGGGCTAGGAGCTATAGGAGGAATGGGTATGGGGACCAGTGACTTGGGAGGAAAGCCAAGGTGCCTCAGTCCAAACTCATCCCCCAGATGAGGTGACTGAGGCAGGTTTGGAGTCAGGAAAGGAGTTAGGGGCTGGGTATGCATGGATGGAGACTGGACTTGTGAACAGAAGACTTCCTGGAGCAGTCCCTTGGGACACAGTTATATCCAACTCTCCAGCCTCCTAAGGCCTTAGCCCTCTGAGCACTAACCCACCCATATATGTGCATGGCCATGTGGGCATGGACGGATATATGTGGGATGGATATATATACACTTCTCGTGGGGCTGTAAAGTACAGAATCCATACTCTAAGTGTACCTAGGGGAGCCCATCATGTAAATGTCCCGTTTGGATGTAGTATCCCAAGCCACACTCAACCAGAACACCTTTGTGCTGCAGCCCCACCCTTACCCCCCACCCCAGGGCGAAGAGCTCTGTGTCAGAGAATGTGGCATCTATGACGTGAGCAGAGGAAAGGGAGGTGCACAAGACCAGGAGACTGACAACTAGCATGGCGGGGGCTGTGCTAAGAGGGCCGGGCACCATGGGGAAGACTGGTTCATCTGCCCACCTTGCCAGGACTCACCTGAGAGCCGGCAGCTGCTCAGTGGTCCAGCAGGCCCAGGGCGGGGGGCATCTGAGGAGCCCTCAGCCTCTGATTCAGTGGTACGGGAGCCCACATCTGAGATGTCACCTTCCTCTCCCTCAGTACTGTGTCGGCGGGGTCTGCGCTGCCAGTTTTGGATGGCCTGGCGCCGCAGGCCTGAGCTGCGAGGGGGCTGCGACCGCTCCGAGCTGCTGTTGGCACCCTGGGCCCGTGTGCCCAAGCCCCCAGAGCCACTGTCCTCAGGGGCCCCCTCTTCTGGCCGTGGCAGCTCCAGACTGTCGCTGTCATAGCAGCCTGAGCTCTGGGATGCGGCTGGCACGCGGTTGGAGGCCCTGGGGCAGGGGTGGACCGGATGGTGAGGGCAAGGGAC
This sequence comes from Chrysochloris asiatica, assembly GCF_000296735.1. Lineage (NCBI taxonomy): Eukaryota > Metazoa > Chordata > Mammalia > Afrosoricida > Chrysochloridae > Chrysochloris > Chrysochloris asiatica. The sequence continues at coordinate 134,341 of NW_006408570.1, read as the reverse complement.
ACCAGAAATTCCTCATCTCCCCCATTCTTGCATCAACCATGGGCAGGCCACCCACCCTCCTTTCCAAGAGCCCCCTGAGTGTGAAAAGGCAGACACAGGTGACCCTGGAGGCTTGGGGCAAGAGGAGGGATAAACCCTCAGATGAGCCAGACATTCAATGGCCAATGGATCTTTCCAGGGCAAGGGTGGGCTGCGTGGGGTGGGCCAGGCCCGAGGCTTACCCTGTGCTGGGAGAGGAGCCGTGCCGTGACACCGCGAATGTGCTAGGCACGGCTGGGCCTGCGTGGTGTTCTCGCTGTGGGGCCCAGAGCGGGAGGGGTAGGAATGGGGGCAGAGGAAGCAAGAAGATGAGAAGGAGTTGGAGAAACAGGGCAGAGGATGGAGAGAAGAGAGGAGGGGAGAGGAGAGAGAAGAAGGAAAAAAGTTGGGAAAGATGGACGAATGGACAGACAGACAGCCCAGAGAGGTAGGCTCACCAGCCCCCTCCCCATATCCCCCCTCCCCCACAGCCCCTGGCTTTGGCTCCTGGATTCTCATTTTCAGGGAGAGGCAGAGATGAGCCACAGAAGACCAGGATCGTTGGAGCACATCTCTCTATACCCTCAGGGACTTGGCACTTGTACCCAATTCAGAGGGCTTCTAGGTTCCTGACCCCCTACTTCCGGCCTGGAGCCTACTTGTGGTAGAGAAGCCATAGAAGGGCAGCAAGAAACATTATGGGGGAGACTGAGGGCCAGTTGTGCAGGAATGGAGGGAAGGCAGATGGGCACCCACTTACCATTCGGCCAGGGCCCCGGGGACCAGGCCCAGCGCCACTGCCCCCGCCTCCACGACCCAGGCTGGCACTGGGTGTACTGCCACAACTGCTGCTGATGACTTGCAGCTGCCGTTCGGCGCGGTCAGCCCGCTCCAGGAGCTCCTCGATGAACTGCTGTAGCCTCAGCTTGGCACTGGCTTCCCGTGCTGCTGTCTCCTTTAGGAACTGGTCGATCTGCACCACCTCCCTGGGCCCACAGGAATCTCTTACCACACTGCCCCTGCCTGGCAGTCACCTCCCTAGCCCACAGTCAGACACAAGGCACAGCTGTCTGCTCATGGTCACAGAAATATATAAAGAATAGGATCGGGCCTGTACCTCACCATGCCACACATGCAGAACGCAGACATACATACATTCAATCCCCACCTACCCAGTCACAAATAACCAGATCTCACTGCTCCCCAAAGAAATGCTTACAGGCATACTCAGGGACACATTGCCACCTTGTGATCCAGAATCACTGACAGGCACACAGAGTCCTATACTACATACCCCACCCCAAACATGCACCTTGCAGAGATACAGACATACTCAGTCACACAGAGCCGCCCCCCTTCCCTCCAGGCACTGCCACATACATAGAACCTCATATTCAGCCCCACACGTTCACGTATGGTGGGCTGAGGACTGGTATGGCGCAGCCATCTTAAGCTTTTGCAAGCTGCTGTTGACACAGAGGCCTGTGGGCCACAGGATACAAGTAGAAGTTGGCAGTAAGTGTGTCCAGTTCTTCCTAGTGCTGTACCCTCCTGGTAGCCAGGGGCATGACCAGTCCCTATTATTACCAGCGCAGCTGCCAGTGGCATCCCACCCATGAGCAGCCTCTGCGCTGCCTGGGGTCAGGTGCAGGGCATAGTGCACCAGCTTCAGGAAGCACTTGAACTATGCTACACAGTGAACAGAACTGTGTTCACACGTTCAGTCTCTACTACATCTAGCAGCAGACAGGTGGTGAGTGCTTGAGAATACACCAATATACAATCATCAACTAAATATACATATCTGACCTTCTCTACAATGTTTTGGAGAAAATAGACAATTTCAGCTTACATAAAGAAACAAGAGTGCCTCAAACATGTCACTACATTACAGAGTCAGAAAATATAATACTGAAAATACATGATAAGAAAATTAAACTAATGCTATTTAAGGAGCTCTGGTAGCATAGTAGTTACGAATTGTGCTGCTAACTTCAAGGTCGGCAGTTCGAAACTACCAGCAGTTCAGCGGGAGAAAGATGAGGCGTTCTGATCCCGTAAAGATTTACAGCCTCAGAAACCCTGTGCAGGGTCACTAATGAGTCGGAACCAACTCCATGGTACTTAACAACAACAACAACATTTAGGCAATGGATTGAGAGAAAAATTGAGGAAAGTACAGATAAATCAAGGAAAACAGAAAAAACTATGGAAAAAAATCAGGAAACTAATGGGTAAAATAATTGTAAAAAAAAAAGGGAACCATATAAAATCAGCAATTAGAAAGCCAAGAGACTAATGCTAAGATTTCAGAAACAGATTATACTTTAAAAGGGTGAAAAACTAGAATTGAAACAATCCATGGAAAGCCAAATTACTGAGGTTGAAGAAAAATCTCTCAATAATCATCTGCTGGAGGAACAACAATCAGAAAAAAGAACAAAAAAATATTAAGGAAACCTAAGACATGTGGACAACAGGTTCTTTGAAAGGATTAACTAAATTGGCATACCACTGGCAAACCTAACAAAAGAAAAGAGGGAGAAGACACAAATAACATGCATTAGAGACCACATGGGCAACGTCACAACAGAACAAAAGGATAATAACAGAATACTATGAAAGTTGTACTACAAAAAATCTGAAAACTTAGAAGACATGGATACATTTTTAGAAAAACACTACCTACCTAAACTTACACACAGTGAAGTAGAAAACCTGAAGAGACCCATAGCAAAAAACTCAGAGCCAAAAGAAGTCCAGGCCCAGATGGCTTCACTGGTGAGTTCTACCAAACATTCAGGGAAGAGCTGTTACCAATTCTACTCAAATTATTCCAGAAGATAGAGGAGGCTGGAAAACTTCCTAATACATTTTATGAAGCAAGCATAACCCTCATACCAAAACCAGGGAAGGACGTCACTAAGAAAGAAAATTATAGATAAATATCCCTCAACAAAATCCTAGCTAATAGAATCCAGCAGCACATCAAAAGATAATAATACATCATGATCAAGTGGGATTCCTATCAGGGATGCAAGGATGGTTCAAAATGACAAAAATTATCAACGTAATCCGCCATATAAAAAAGAAAAAAGAAAAGAACCACATGATCATATTGATTGATGCAGAAAAGGCATTTGACAAAATCAATATCCATTCCTGATAAAATCACTCAACAAAGTAGGAATTGAAGGGAAATTCCTCAACATGATTAAGAGCATATATACAAAACCAACAGCCTACATTACTCTCAATGGAGAGAAACTGAAAACCTTCCTCTGTGAACAGGAACCAGACAAGGATGCCCTTTATCACCACTCTTATTCAATATTGTGCTGGAAGTCTTAGCAAGAGCTACGTGGCAAGACAGGGAAATTAAAGCTGTCCAAATTGGCAAAGAGGAAGTAAAACTCTCTATTTACAGACGATATGATCCTATGCATAGAAAACCCCAAAGACAGTAAAAAAAAACTATTAGACCTCATTGGAAGATTCAACAAAATGGTAGGATATACAAAATATATAAAATATATACATATATATAGCTAAACAGATGGTGCTGGCAGAACTGGAAAGCGATATGCAAAAGATTGAAACAAGACCTTTACCTCATGCCTTATACAATAACCAACTCAGCATGCATTAAAGATCTAAATGTGAATCCCAGCATTATGAAGGCCATCAATGAAAAAATAGGGACAAATGTGAGGGCTCTAATTCAGGGCATACACAGACTATCAAACATTTTGAAAACTACACAAACAAAAGTAGACATCATAGATGATTGGGACATACTAAAAATTAAAAACTTATGTGCATCAGAAGACTTCACCAGAAGAATAAAAAGGGAACCCACAGAATGGGGAAAAATCTTTTGCAATGACACATCAGACAAGGGACTCCTTTCTTACAACACCTCTACAAGGCAAAGACAAATAACCCAATTAAAAAATGGGCACAGGACATGAACAGACACTTCACCAAGGAAGAGATCCAGGCATCCAACAAACATATGAAGAAATGTTCATGATCACTAGCCATTAGAGATGCAAATCAAAACAAAAATGAGATATCATCTCACACCAGCAATAACAGCAAAGATCAAAAAAGTAGATGTGGAGAGACTGGGACGCTCCTGCATTGCTGGTGGGATTGCAAATTGGGCCAACCTTTCTGGAAAGCAATATGGCGCTTCCTCAGAAGGTTAGAAATAGAAATACCTTATGAACCAGCAATCCCTCTACTTGGTATTTACCCACAAGAAATATGAGCCATAACTCGAGTAGATATATGCACACCAATGTTCATAGGAGCACTATTTACAACAGCAAAAAGATGGAGACAGCCAAAGTGCCCATCAACTGAAGATTGGATAAACAAACTGTAGTACATACACACAATGGAATATTATGCTACCTTCAAGAATAACAAGGAGGCTGCAAGCCACCCCATAACATGAATGAAGCTTGAGGACATTATGTTGAGTGAAATTAGTCACAAAGGGAGAAATACTGCATAGGACCACTATTGTAAAAGACAGAAAAAGAACACATATTAAGGGGTGGGGGTGGGGGGGTGGATTATTTGCTGGTTACTGGGATATGGGGTGAGGGGAGGGAGGGAAAGGTGGAGCATAGGGTAGGGAATAGACACAGGATAGTGGGTGCTGGGGATGGGCAATACACAAGAAGGGGGAGGGGAATGGAAGAACAAGGTGGACGGGAGAACAATTAGGCAGATTTGCATCAGCTAAGTGGGACAGAGGTAAATAATGATGCATATACAACCTTGGAACAACAGGGCTCTGGGATACAGGGATTGAGGCATGGTTGGAATGGGCAAAAGGGGAAACAATGTTAAAATGCTTGGCTGTGTTTTCAATCTTGGTTTCCCTTGCATACCAGTATAAAATAGACACCTGAGGGGGAGAGAAAGGAATAGCCAGAAATATCACCATAGAAAGCCTGTAAATCTGTTTTCTGATTATAACTGATTGGAATACCTAAAATGGGGCTACAACGTGCCCAGTAAAGGAGGCCTGCAGAGCCTCTGCATTACATAAGAGCATAGGTAGACTCCTGAACCTCACCCAGAATCTTCTGAGGTGGAAAATTTCCACTTGAAAGGACGAGCAGACCAGCTTAGAGATGCTAGAAGAACAGAAGATACTTCTTGAAAAAAAGACTGACAGGAAAATACAAAACAATAACAGCAAGTTGCTCTTCCAGGAGCATCAAGGCAAGTGGTCGGGTCCCCTCAGGGCAAACTCCCTTCCAGGACTAAGACTCAATGGGAATACACAACCAGAGATGCACTCCTACTGGTGATCACGTTGGTCACCGATAAGGGGAAGTGAGGGAAAAACAGCAATGAAGCAGCAAACTAAGCCCTACCACATTCAATAGACTCCTGTGAACCCGAGTGGAGACCTGGTTGGCCAGCAGTGTGGGAAGACCTGGGGACTCCTGGGCCCAGAGTCAGTGACATAGCCACAGAGGACTAGAATGGAGAGTGAAGCGTCCAGCTGATAGGAAGTTGAGGGCATATGCACAAGAACACCCATACTTGCAGATAATACCCACATGACCTGGCTTCAATGGCTGGATGATCAGAACTCCAGAAGAGGAAAAAAGAGTAATCTGATACAATTTAATGAACTTGACCTACACCTATGGATGTAGTATCTCAAAAGAGGGAACAAATCTTTACAGAGAGGATCATTCCAATCCCCTCCATACACAGAGTAGACAAGGATGGGCAACTTGGATATTGGCTACCTAAAATGGGGAGGCTACAAAGACAACAAGTGACTGGCTTACAAGCTTTCAAGAGGGAATCTAGATCCAGAGGGCGTGGAGAAAGGTAGAATCTCCACTGAGTAGTATCCAATCTGTCTAGGCGGGGCTGATGAAAGGAAATGTGGATAGGTCCAACAGTGAATAATTGCTATCATGACTGACTTGAGGGTTGAAAATGTAAAGGTAGACATTTTGTAGAAAAAGAAGGGGAGTGGTTGACTTTGCAGTCCAGGAGCAGAGGTCTCTGGGACCATCAAGGAAGAAGAGTGGAGAGCGGGGCCCTACCCAGAGAAACAGTGACACCAGAGATGGAGGCAGAGACAATGATGTGGAGAGATGGAGTAGCTGGGGACTTTAGACCCAGAGAGGTAGAGGGGCTGTGTGCTGAGGACCAGGGGCAGGCTTGCAGGGTATACCCTTTGGTTGGTTGATGATGCATGAAGGGGATTGTAACCATGGCAATGAAAGATATGCGATAGGGCGAACGTAAAGCTAATGTTCTCCCATGTGAACTATCATAAAAATTACAAAACTTTAAAAAAAAAAAAGTGAAAAAGAGAGAATAATCCATTACAAAACTTCCAAATGAAAAGGAAATAAAAATAGATTTCAAGAATAAAGTAAAACAAATAAATAAAAATAAACTTAACGGTTGTTGTTGTCAAGTGACATCCAGTCAACTCCAATTTACAGCCACCCTGTATAGGGTTTCTGAGGAGCAGCTGGTGGGTTTGAACTGCCGATCTTTGGTTCACAGTCCAGTGCTGATCCTACAACACCACATCAGGAGTTCAAACCCAACTATAAATACTTTTAACTGATGGTACATGGAGTGGATTGTAATCATTGTAATGATACAAAGTATGCAAGTTATTGAAAGTGGGACAGATGATCTGTTCTAGAAACCTTCACTCAATTCACAATAAAAAGTTTAAAATAAATGAACTGTAACCTTAATACCTAGGACAAGTCTTACTCTTAAGCCTAGCCTAAGCCCAATCCTTACTTCTAACACTAACCCTACCCTACCCTAACAATAAATGATATCCTAGGCTTAGCCTAGACCTAGCTGTAGTACCCCCAACAAAGAATCTCAAGATAAGATTATGCTGGACTGGTGTCCTTTGTAAGAGAAAGAGGGTGATTTGAAACACAGGTCTTGGGGATCATGTGAAGGCCAAGTGAAGACAGAGATTGAAGTTATGTAGGTACAAACGAAAAAATGCCAAGGACTGCTGGCAACTCCTACTACAGGTCTGCAGAGTAAGCTCTGGATTGCTAACTGCAGGTTGGTGATTCAAACACACCAGCTGCTCCTTGGAAACCCTGTACAGGTTCACTGTGAATTGGAACTGATCCAATGGTACTCAACAACAACAAAAACCAGAAGCTAGGAGAGCGGTATTGAAAGGATCCCCCTCAGAGCCTCCAAAAGGAACCAACTTTAATTCACCACTCACTAGGTCCAAAACTTGATTTTGGACTTCTGCCCTCCAGAAATGTCTGCTGTTTTAAGTCACCAAATTTCTGGTCATTTGTTATGGCAGCACCAAGAAATGAATACAAGCACGTCTAGATGCAGGCATCATTTTGGGTATCTGGACTATAGTAGTGAACAAAGAGAAAAAATCCTCCCCTCGTGGAGCTTTCATCACAGTGGTGTTGTTAAATGCTGTCAAGTTGGCTCTGACTCATAGTGAGCCTATATAGGGTTTCCAAGGAGTGGCTGGTGGGTTTGAAATGCCAAACTTGTGCTGAGCAGTCCAGTCTTATCCTACAACATCCTACCAGGACTCCTTCCGTCACAATTATCATTGTTGTTAGATGCCATCGAGGATTCCAACACATAGAGACCCTGTACAGGGGTTCCGATCAAAAGCTAGTATGTTTGAACCGCCGACCTTGGAGTTAGCAGACCAGTGCTTGTTCTACATTGCCATACCAGGACTCCTCCATCGCAATCTGTTTTTATTGTTGTTGTTGTTAAAGTGCTGTCAAGTCAATTCCAACTCATAGCCACTTTGTATAGGGAGAAAAAAGCCTCATCTTTCTCTTGTGTCCATCACAATAGGTACATGTAAATAGCATCCATGTACTTCATAACTCCTACATCTAAAGGCTGGATAAATAAGGAGAGGACCCGGAAAAGGACAATGAGTAAGAGCAGACAAAAAGATGGGAGAGAGTTGCAGAAAAATGTTCTGGAAGCTAAGAAAGAAAGTGTTCCAAAAATCAGCTGTGTCAAATGCTGCTGAAGGGTCAAGTTGGCCTTAGCAAGGTGAAGGACAATGGTGATGTCCTTCATATTGCTGTGGTGATGGCAGAAATCTGACCAAAGTGGGTTCAAGAGGAAATGTGAGCAAAGAAATTGGAGACAGAAGTATAAACAATACTTTCAAGGAGTTTTTCTGTAAGAAGAGAGGGCAGTAGCTTAAGTGGGGAGATGGGAGAAAACAGATGGGAGAAATGACATCATACAAGAATGCTTTTAGGACTGATAGAGTAGATAGGGGCATTTTGTTGATGGGAAAGAGGGGAGAATTGAGCCATGCATTTGAGTAGGCAAAGGGATTTTGAGTGGTGCAAAAATGCAGGGTTGTCTTCTATAAGGATGATGGAGAAGAGAAATAGAAAGTCTTCACTGTCAGGCACATACAGCAATATACTCATAGTCGCAGTCAAACACATACCAGGACATGCTTTTGGCCACACACGCACCACTATTACATGCTTCACACACAGCCACACTCACGCGAACTCTTGGTGGTAGTGACAGACATACAGTAACCCACTCAGAAATATTCACAGGCACACCCACCCACAGGGCCCTGCGGCTCCACTCACTGCTGCTTGCGGCTCAATTCCTGCTCCTTGAGCACCAAATCCTGCTTGAGCGAGGCCAGTAGCTCCACGCTCACGTCCACCTGGCGCGAGAGCTCCGAGGCACGCTCCTCCAGCTCCTCCTTCTCACGCCCTAGCCGCGCGCTCTCCTGCCGCGCAGTCTCCAGCTCCGCCGCCTTGCGTTCCAGCTCGGCCTGCAGCCGGCCCACCTGACCTGCAATCTTCTGTTCCACCTCCTCGCTCAGCCGCTCCAGCCGCCGATCCACCTCTAGTTTCTCCAGCGCGCGAATCTTGAGGCGCGCCAGGCCCTCCTCGTATGCTACATCAGCTGGTGACGGTGAAGCAGGTGAGGCTGAAACAGGCCCAGTGCAAGGACCTGGGCCAGGCCCAGGTGGCGGCGTCGAGCACGTCGAGGATGCCACAGACTTGCGCGCAAACAGCTCCCCCAGTGGAATCTCTATCTCGCGCAGCGCATAGCGCGCGGCGGCTGCAGGCACCAGGCCCGGCTCAGCCAGCTCCTCACAAGGTAGGCTGGCGGGTACCAAGTCGCTGGGGAAGTGCGCAAGGGGCCCGTGGTGGTGGTGGTGATGTAGCAGGTGTGGTGTCGCGGGTGTCCCGGCTGACTGCTCCTTGCCTTGAAAGGATGTGCTCTCGAAAACTTCGCGCCGGGCGCCGGGAACTGCCAGCAAGGCGGCGGGCTCGGGCGCCAGTGGGAAACCCGAGGCTGCCGCAGCCGCTGCTGCTGCTGCCGCAGAGCCATCACAAATGCTGTTGGTCTTGGAGAGGATGTAGAGCGTCTCGTAGGTGTGGCTGTACTCTAAGTGCGCGCGCAGTGATGACAGGCTCCGGAAGCGCTTGTGCTCCCCGCAGCGCGGGCAGCGGTATGGCAGGTCCAGCGAGGCCATGGCCTCGCTGTCCCCGCGGTGCCCAGGCTCCACCGTGACCACCCCGCCAGTCAGCCGGGCGCCTTCATGAGGGGCTGCGGACGATCCCCTTGCGGGGTCAGGAAGGTTCAGGGCACCTGTGACCAAAGGTGAGGAAGCTGGAAGAGAGGGAATAAGTGTTAGTAAGTTGATATCACTGCTCCCCCACTGGCCACCTTCCAGGAAATATGTTCTCAGAATGGAGAGGGGAGACCAATGGCCTGACCTCCTAGAGGCGGCTGGCCTGCTGTAGTATCGTGGGAGGGTCTGCACGTGTGCAAGACTGAGTGAATGAGGTATCTTAAAAAGAGCATTCACTTTATTTGTAACAGTCCCAACTTGGAAACAACCCAAATGCTCATCAATAGGAGAATAATAAATAGTGGTATATTCAGAATGGCATGTTGTTGGTTGCTATCCAGTTCATTGTGACTCTTGGCGATCGCATGTGTATCAGAGTAGATCTGTGCTCCATAGGGTAGATTACAGGCCTCTGGGTGGGTTTGAATAGGTAATTTTTCAGCTAGTAGTCCAGCGCTTAACCATTTGTGCCACCCAGGGACCCCTCAGATTGGAATACTACCCAGCAATAAGAACATGAACGACTGGTACATATAACAACATGGACGGATCCATTTGATACTGCCTTGCACAGAAGAAGCCATTCTAAAGAGTACACATTGTAGGATTCCATATATTTGGAGTTTGTGAACAGATAAGATGGATAATGACAGAACTCAAAACCGAGGTCACCCCTGGATGCTGTCTGGACTGGGAAGGGTCATAAAGAAACCTTACTCATAAGTGCTGAAAGTGCTCTGTGTCTTGATCTGAGTGGTGACTATAAAAGTGTACATGTAAGCGATCATCAAGCTGTATAAGATTAATGCACTATACATACTTTACTGTAAGCTTGTTAAACCTAAGGAATGATCTTAAAAAGAAGATGCTTATGTCCATTTCATGCAAACCACATTCATCTCACAGGCTGGACAATTGCCACCATGTTGTAGTGACCATGAGGTCACTCTACCTGATGATACTGTTTGTTTCTATTTCTGCTTCTGTACCACATTCTCCCACCCCTACTAGGGACCTAGGTCCTTTTCTCAGATTGCTTTGCTAGATAGGCCTCCAGTAAGTGTCCCTACCACACCTTTTGCCCCCAGGGCCATGCTATCTGTCCACTCCAGGCTCCTTCTGGCACAAACCCTACTCACCTTGGCGTTACCACCCCTGGTCACCTTTCAACTTGTGCTGTCCATCTGCCTTCATCCTCGGCTTTCTGTTAGTCCTTCTCAGGCTTATGGGACCTCCATTCCATTCTTACTGTGCCACAGTCTTCCTAACTGCCTGTAATTGGGCTTCAACCACTCTTCGACTATACTGTCACTGCACCCCTCAGGGTCACACCAGCCAACCCAGTTGTCACGGAAAGCCTTTGGCCACTTGTTCTACTGGCTGATACTCTTGATCTCTTCACTTCCACAGGATGCCATCATGCTGCCCCTGCTGGGTTCTTCTCTTAGTTCTCAGATCTCTTCCTCTTCCTGCCTTCCTAAATTTCCTATCTCCTGATGGGGCATTCCCTGCCTGTCTCATGCCTCCTCTGCCTCTGTCCTCTCCCCAAGCAATCTGGTTTGTTCTCACAGGTTCACTCATATTGCTAAGCCACCAGCTCTCAACTCCATCGTAACCCACTCCTTAATTCTGCTTGCCTTCTGCGCACTACCACATAGATACCTATCCCCTTTGTCAGGCCAGCACCCATTTCTCCTGGTAAGGCACCCTGCTTTCATTTGGGGGACCATCTTTCCTTTACTAATCTCTTAGTGCATGTGGTCTCATAAGGGATGGGGCTGGGGAGTGATAGACACTTCTGGCTCTAGAAATGAGAGTAAGATGCTGTGGTGGTGGTTATGTGCTGTGGAATTGGTTCCGACTCATAGCGACCCTATATAGGGTTTTTGAGGCTATAAATCTTTACGGGAGCAGAAAGCCTAATCTTTCTCCTGCGGAACAGCTGGTACTTTTAAACTGCTAACCTTGAGGTTAGCAGCCTGACTCGTAACCACTATGCTACCAGAGCTCTTTAAGAATAAGCTGTAGGTCTAGCTAATCGTAGTCCTGGGACAAGCGTAGATCACCCAATTTGAATTGAGTCAGTTCCGATACTCTTCTCAGACCATTGGGTAAAAGCATAATCTTTGGGCTGAAGTGTCAAAGCTGTTAAGGCCATCTTTTATCTCCTTTTGGGAGGAATCACCTGGTAATGAAGCTGGCACAGAAAAGTAGAGGTGAGAAAGAGTAAAAGAGGTTCCTTATAGATATTGTTTGAGACCCTGGTTTCTTCAATTATGTTGTTTTTGTTGTTGTTAGGTGCCATCGAGTCAGTACCAACTCATAGCGACCCTATGCACAACAAAACAAAACACTGCCCGATTCTGGGCCAACCTCACAATTGTTGCCATGCTTGAGCCCATTGATGCTGCCACTTTGTCAATCCATCTCTTGGGGGTCTTCCTCTTTTTCTCTGACCCTCCACCTTACCAAACATAATAGCCTTCTCCAGTGACTGGTCCCTCCTGGCAGTATGTC